>NC_061074.1:9736383-9909259 GCF_021917145.1 Hypomesus transpacificus | reverse complement strand
CAGCATTTCCATGTCAACAGCCAGCCCTACATGGGAGAGCAGGCTCCATGCCACCAGATAGCCGTTGGGCTGCAGATCCTCAACTTGTGCGGCACAAGAACACAGCAGAAGACACGCGCACAGCAGACGGGATAAGACGTGTTTGTCATCAGAGCTCACTCATGTTCACTGAGGACAAGTTCAGTTGGTGTGCAGATATTTTCACACTCAGATGGCTGCAAGCGCACGGTCACACACACACACACAAACAAACACAGATACACCGACACACACGTGACAAGTCCAGTGTTAACACATGGAGATTACCACATGGTTGAGATGGATGTGGATGAAAGCCTTTGGCTTTCCTGTCCAGTGTGTGTAGAATTGTGAGTGTGTGTGTGTATTTGAGACAGCTGGATAATGCCAGCATGTGATACTTGAGACTCACTTGAAACCCATAAGTCTTGACAGCATGAATCAAAGCCAACAGCAAGTTTTCCACACTGCGGCAGTCTGTTTAAGCCTCACTTAAACAGTCAGAACAGTTTTAGTTTGTTGATGTGAAAGGGACATATTCGGCCTGCAATTTCACACATTCGTCTACTACACAACGCCAACACACCCACTCTCTCACTCCCTCTATCTCTCTCTCTCTCTCTCTCTCTCTCTCTCTCTCTGTGTAACTCACCTGTAGGGCATTCCTGTCCTGCACGCTACCGAGTCCTCCCTCCCCAGCCCCAACGTCTTCAGGTACCAGACGGTCTCCATCTCTCGGACCATGGCTGCTTTGCGTCTCTGCGGCGCCCCCTGGTTGGCGAGGGAACTGCGCCTGTCCTTGCTGCCATCCTGGGAGTTCCTGTGGACTCGGGACCCGCTGAGCGAGGCCACAGACTGCTTCCTGTGGACCTTGGGCGGGAGAGGGGGCCCGCTGCTCCGCGCCGCGAGCATGACCGCCGGGACCCCTAGGTGGAGGACTGCGGAAGGGAAGGGGCTTCCTTAGCGACAGGGAGGGGGCTTCCTTAGCGACAGCCCCTCTAGAAGTTGACAAAGTCTACGGAGAGGTGGTCATGGTAACATCGGCGGTGGTTGTGAATGTGCAGGTGGTTAAGAGGCTGATCTCTCCCCCGTTGGTTGTCTGGTTCCGTGCATCTCTCGCTGAGTCTCTCTTCCTCTTTTTTATACTCTTTACTCGCCTTTTCATGTGTAGCTTTAGTTGTCTCTCCCTTTCTCGCTCTCTTTCGTTCCCTCTCTCTCTGTGTCTGTGTCTCCCTCTCTGTCTCTCTCCATGTGTCTCTCTGCACTGTCCTCACCTCTTTTATATATGTCACATGTCCTCAGACTGAAACTGGATCCTGTTTTCTTATCTCGTCACCAGCCTGTGGGGAAGGAGTCAGACATGCCAGGGTGTCACACACACTCAAATGTAAACACACACACACACAACTTCAAACGCAAGCTCCTAAGTACACACGCACATCTTTTAACCCTTGCAACAACTTTACCGAACACAAATATAAAGTGAAGCGTGTTCTTTTAACATTTGTGCTGTCTCAGAACCCCCTCAGCGCATAGGTTAGAAGAAAATGCATCACTTTATTTTTGTGTTCGGTAAAGTTGTCGCAACACGACGATGGGTCACATTGACCCGAAGGTTCACAATTATCCAAAGGCAGCACAAGGGTTAAACACACACACACACACACACACACTCATAGCATTGTTAGCAGAGAGACACCGAAGTGCATGGCAAGGAACCCACCCTATAAACCAGAACTGTTTGAGGGACAAACCCTTAACAAAATAACTCAGCTCAGACACACACACACTAATAGAGGCTGCTTTAACGATTAAAAGTTTATCTTTACTCCGTACGAACATCTTGAGTGTCTGAGTCTTAACACCATTCCACATGTCACAAGAACAAAGTTTTACTATGGGACAGGCACGAACGCCACCTTCACACTCATCTGCTTCCACACACACACTCACACACACAGACACACACAAACACAGAGACACACACATTCACCCGAGGCCTCAACACAGGGCCAAAGCACTAACCCTTGTTGGTTTTTCCAGACTGCCTCTACAGCAGAAAGGAGACAGAATAATCGCTGCCCATAAAATGATGAGTGTGGCCATAAAGACAGAGTGAACAAAATGGAGCATTTAACATGCCCTGGGGAGGCAATATCATATCATTGCTTTTTCATCAAGGTAATTGGAGCCATTTTAAGCACAAAGCTTTCGCATAGGGTAATGACCATGCAGATGGTACTAATCCAAACAACCCCACTGTGTGTGCGTGCAGGTATGTGTGTGTGTGTTTGAGTGTGTAACATGTTTTTGCTGCATTTGCCACGGAATGAGGTCTGTAAATTTCCCCACTCAACTTTTTAGAAGTATTCATTATTCTCCCTGGAGTCGTTTTACCCTTCTCCCAATAACTTTATTTCTTGCTTGACTGCAAGAAATAAAGGGGAGGGGAGGTGGGGGGGGGAGGGGAAATTACACTCCAGAAAGCGTCTCATCTGAAGGTGAGGGGAAGGACTTTGCAGATGGACTGGCTCAGTCTTGGTGTCTGGGCCAGGGAGGAAGTGTGCTTGGTGTCTGGGCCAGGGGAGGAAGTGTGGAGAGATGTGTGTTCCTGTCACGCCCGGGGGGGAGTGGAGAGCACACGGCTCATACAGCTGTAACTCAGCACAACATCAGTGTGGCAGTACTACAAGTTCAGCAAAGTCCCTCCATTTAGGAAGAGAGAGAGGGGGGGGAGAGAGAGAGAGAGAGAGAGAGAGAGAGAGAGAGAGAGAGAGAGAGAGAGAGAGAGAGAGAGAGAGAGAGAGAGAGAGAGAGAGAGAGAGAGAAAGAAAAAGACTTGACGATGCTGGAAGATGAAAATGCCAGCTTGCAAGGCGAGAGGTGAAGATCAGATGAAGCACTGTTTAGTCTACTGACACCGAGGACAGCGTTGACGTCTCAGGATTCATTCTGCATTACAAGCAGCCAGTACACCTGCAGTGCCAGCGTGCCTTCATTTACCTGAGTCACCCTCATCAAGAAGATTCAGCCCATGAAGCACAGTTGGTAATGAAGAAACTTTTTAATTGAAGTTAGAACGTTTGACGTTCAAGGAGAAGATTGAGGGTTACCTGGGTTACCAGGGAACAGCAGTTTGATCACAGATTGAAAGGGTGAAACGTGTGGCTGTGGCTGCGTTGGTGTCGCTGCCTCTCAGGACGACAGCAGTAAGAAGACACTTCCTGCTGGAGGGTCAAGTGAAAAATGTGAGGCTGAGTCAGCGGTGAATAATTAAGACCAGTAATGAGAGCATGGTGACTCCCGGGCAGGCAGGGATATGCGATGGTACCCACCTGCTGGTAAATGTGTGTGTGTGTGTGTGGTGGTGAGGGGGGGGGGGGGTTCGAAAGATTACAAAAACATTTTTTGAAAATAGTTTTGAAGGTTTTTTTTTTTATGAGGAAAAAACGTTTCTAAAGGTTTTACAAATATTTTTGACAATGTTTCGCAAGGTTACAAAAAATTGTGTTATTTGCAACATTATTTAATTAATTCCTACAGTCATGGGTGCTCAAATCAATCTCTGAATTTCAATGTCATACATACACAATTTTCTTGCTTGTTTCATGGTGGGGCTAACACAATTCTTGGTGTGGCTGTAGCCCAACCAGCCTTACCCTGCCGCCGTGGGTAGTAGCTCTATGTCTTGTGCATCATCAAACTTGACATTAATCTAGTGAAAGTGATTGAACGGCCGATAACAATACCCACATGACTAATGTACCTGCCAAAAAAGAAGAATACATAGAGACAGACAGGGTGAAAGTGAAACAGACCTAGATAGAGAGACAAAGAGAGCTAGAGATGTAGAGAGAGTCAGTGGGAAGGAAAGAGATACCGTACTGCCTACTCCATGGGTGACCTTGCTGTAATGGAGAAGGAAACCTCAGTCAATGGACACCAGGAAACCCCAGGTGTGCGTCAAGAGAGGACTGGCTCACTAGACACGGATACTCTACACTCTGTACCCACACACACACACACACAAAGACAACACCTGATCGAACAGCTCTGGCCTGGGCAGGCAGGGAGGGAGGGAGGGAGGGGAGGCAGGGAGGGAGGGAGGGAGGGAGGGAGGGAGGGAGGGAGGGAGGGAGGGAGGGAGAGAGAGAGAGAGAGAGAGAGAGAGAGAGAGAGAGAGAGAGAGAGAGAGAGAGAGAGAGAGAGAGAGAGAGAGAGAGAGAGATGAGCCAGACATAAACAACGTAGAAACAGGGAGACCAGGCAGTCACCATCAGCAGCCCCTGTGTGCGTGTGTGTGTGTGCGTCTTCGTGTGTGACAAAGGTGATTGGTGATTGGATGGAGGATAAAACCAAAGAAGCCGGTGAGAAGATGGATCTGTGGTCAGCAACTTTTTTTTATCACACTATTTCCTCCACTTTCAGTCAAGCGCAGAAAACCAATCAATGCAGACGCACACACACACACACCAGGAACATATTCCATTACAGAGAGTGAAGAGGAGCATATTCCTGTTTCAATATCCTCTACATTACAGTTACAACCCTGTAAATAAGCACACTTGCAGTCATATCTCCTCCAAACCAGTACAGGCTCTGGCCTATCTTACATCTCTGTACAGCCACCATCACCTTTATTAGACATGCATAGAATACTTTAGGATGACAGTGAACGAAGGGATGTAGAGAGGGGAGAAAAAAAAGGGGGATGATGGAATGTAGAAGAGGGTGAGAAAGATGAGCTGTGAGATGTGCACTGCGGAGGAAGAACGAGAGATGAGACACGGGCAAGGGAAAGGATGAAGAGGGGAGGGAGGGAGGGAGACCAGGGAGACCAGAGAGGGAGACCAGGGAGGGAGACCAGGGAGACCAGGGAGAGAGACCAGGGAGACCAGGGAGGGAGACCAGGGAGACCAGGGAGAGAGACCAGGGAGAGAGTCCGCAGGCTTTACGTAATGAACAGGGGTAATGACAGCTACAACTGAGGGACTGTGTGTGTGTGAACGTGTGAGTGTAAGTGTGTGTGTGTGTTCATGTACATGTGTGGGTTAGAGAAGTGCAAAAAATGTCTTCCCAAAATTAAAGAGAACCTGTCAAAAAGAACAAGCGATCTACAGGGAGAGAAGCAGCCAGAACCCCAGTCCCTCAACACCCAGACGCTGTGACTGTACAGGGTCCCTCCAGATGACAACATGCTCTTTCAAATTACTGACTTGTTCCGTAAGATCCATTAAAATTAAACAACAAATGATGTGTTTCGAGGGAATGACATGAGAATGCTCAATAAGGCTGTCCTTGTCCAAGTGTCATCCAGTGGTTGACAGGAATATCATTGACAAGGTGGACAAAAGAAGCTGTCAGGTGAAGTTTACACTAAGTCATTTAGCAGACGCTCTTATCCAGAGCAACTTACAGTAAGTACAGTACCCCCCGAGGCAAGTAGGGTGAAGTGCCTTGCCCAAGGACACAAGGTCATTTGGCATGGCACAAGTTAAAGCAGGGTGGACCTCAGACAGCCAATACTCTCCTTTATTAACCAGATATTGTAGAGGGAATGTAGGAAAGACCTGCACTAAACACAAACACACAAAGAGGTCAGACAAAGTTTTGGACTGAAGTTGTTGAAGGACGCATAAGTGAGCTCACCCAAACACAGCTGCTACAATGATTAATCACAAGGGCAGAGCAGTCGATCTCATCTCAGCGATCACCTTGACAACACTGCGGCTCTTGAGTGTCTGTTGCTAAGCGATTAAGTGTTTATCTGTACTTCCTCTACTTTCATTAGGGATTCAGAAGTCGTAAGTCGGTAAACAGTGCTGTGTCTGTGTGTGTCAGTGTGTGTGTGTGTCCCAGTGGGTGTGTGTGTGTCCCAGTGTGTGTGTGTGTGTCCCAGTGTGTGTGTGTGTGTCCCAGTGGGTGTGTGTGTGTCCCAGTGTGTGTGTGTGTGTCCCAGTGTGTGTGTGTGTCCCAGTGTGTGTGTGTGTGTCCCAGTGTGTGTGTGTGTGTCCCAGTGTGTGTGTGTGTGTCCCAGTGTGTGTGTGTGTGTGTGTGTCCCAGTGTGTGTGTGTGTGTGTCAGTGTGTGTGTGTGTGTCCCAGTGTGTGTGTGTGTGTCCCAGTGTGTGTGTGTGTGTGTGTGTCCCAGTGTGTGTGTGTGTGTCCCAGTGTGTGTGTGTGTCCCAGTGTGTGTGTGTGTGTCCCAGTGTGTGTGTGTGTGTCCCAGTGTGTGTGTGTGTGTGTCCCAGTGTGTGTGTGTGTGTCCCAGTGTGTGTGTGTGTGTGTGTGTGTGTGTGTGTGTATGTCCCAGTGTGTGTGTGTGTGTCAGTGTGTGTGTGTGTCCCAGTGTGTGTGTGTGTGTCCCAGTGTGTGTGTGTGTGTGTGTGTCCCAGTGTGTGTGTGTGTGTGTGTGTCCCAGTGTGTGTGTGTGTGTCCCAGTGTGTGTGTGTGTGTGTGTGTGTGTCCCAGTGTGTGGGTGTGTGTCCCAGTGTGTGTGTGTGTGTCCCAGTGTGTGTGTGTGTGTGTGTGTGTGTGTGTGTCCCAGTGGGTGTGTGTGTGTGTCCCAGTGTGTGTGTGCTTGTTTGTTGGCCGCATCTCCCAGACTAATTTACAATGTGTCACTGTGTCTTATGTTATTATCAATCATCCAGAGGTCCATTTAGGGATGTAAGCATGGACAGTCAGGAAGCAACTTCCTGTGTGGGCAGGAAGTTTGGGCATGTGTGGGGATAACACAGCGTTTTTCGCGTTTCAAAAGTGCAGGACAACGCAGGAAATTGGAGTAAAGATTTTAGAAGATAACTGTAACATCTTTGTCCAACCTATCTGATAGTAGGACTGAGCAGCATCAGTAGCCTGGGTGATTTAGGACCTGTCTGCCAACACTGCTGATGTCATGACAGAGATCGTATTCACACACACACACACACACACACACTGAAACAGATCTCTAAAGGTGTGAGTCTGTCGATGTGTGAGGCGTGACTGGCATGCTTCACATTATAGTTTACATTCAGATTGTAAGCAGATGCTAAGTCATCGCATACACACAAACACGCTCGCACACACACAGACACACAAACACACAGACAGACAAACACACGCACACACATTATCTTGTGTCAAGCAGCCACGTCTGTGTACAGGTCCTTAGATCACAATGTTCCAATGTGTCTGAAAAACAGACCTAAACAGACACACGCACACACACACACAAACTCACACACATAAGGCATTGAGTGTGGTAGATGCTCAGAAATAGATTTAGAGTCATTGATCCAGTTCAGCTCACCAGTTGACCTCTGTAAATTCTCCTGGCACATTCCATCACTGATCTGTCAACGACAGAATTTATGGCAGATCCAGGTCGACTATTACAATTACGACCATCTCCGATTCGTGGAAAGTGGGACCATGCATTTCCGCACGCATATATACAAACACACAAACACACACAGCTGCATGTCTTGACAACTTTCCACACTGGGTTCATGGTGTGTAAAAGTTGAAACAGGTGAAGTGAGGAGAGAGGGAGACAAGAGGGAAAGTTAGGGAGCAAGGTAAAGAATGAGAAAGACTGTGAGAGAGACTGAGAGAGACAAAGAGATAGTGTGAAAGAAAGAAAAGATTGGGGTTTATTGTGTAAGCAGGAGGGCAAGATTTTTTTTCTTCACATTTCTTTCTTTTTTTTTAAACCTTGAAATACATTTATATTTACATTTTAAAGAGGGGAATTTAAAACATTGTGTCACTGATTAGCTTCCATACAGGGGCGGGGAGAGAGTTCGGTTTAGAGGGGCCTGAGGATGGGGCACTGCAGTTGGATCCTATTGAACCAGGTGGCTTCTAAAATCTTTGCGTGGATATCTTAGCATAGCGTTTTCAGTTTAACAGTCTGTTAGCCGTCGACAATTACTGGCCAGCAAGGTAATCCATTATTGTTTAGAAATTTCTATAAAAATTGTAGTAGCAGTTGAAGAAGAAACAAACATACAATGGTGATATCTGAGAATCCAATAGAGGTTTATTTTCTATGAAGACATTCACAGTGTGGTTAACTTACATTGTCACCTGTTATACAGAAAGATGATTCTAAAACTAAGATGGGAAGGCACAAGAAAACAACAGTAGCTTTCTAAATGATCCACACAGAACCAAGACTTTCCCCCTCAAGCTAATATACCCTATCAATTACTGATCAATTAAAAATGTAGTTTATTAATTGACAAAATATTTATTGCTTAAAAAATCCTAAGAAAACTTTTGAGTTATTTTCTTAGAAATTGTAGATACATTTTGCTTACCAGTACGTACCGCAGCTAAGGATGTATGTAAATGTAGTTTACTTCCTGAGAACTGAAGATTACTCCCACTGGCAGGATGCGAATTACAGCGGGGGTTTGGGAGGGTTTGACCGCCCTAATTAAGTCTTGGACCCCTCCCAAATGAGGTAAAAACAACAGGTCGGGGGGGTCGATACATTTACATATCGTTCGTACCTGTAATCGTAAATATTACTTTACGCCCTGGAGAAGAAGTTGACCCCAGCGATTGATTTTTTTATTTTATTTTTGACCCCCCCTATTGTACTTGTATAATTTGCACTCTGCCCACTGGTATGAAACAAACAAAATACAATGATGTGCGAGACATTGATATGTATATGGGTATATGTATATAAATATATATATATATATATATATATGAACGTGTGTCGATATCCTAACCCTAGTCATCCAGGGCCACTGTAGACATGGTGGTGGCGTTCATCTCCGTAGCGGTGGTCGTCAGTGACGCGGAGGTACCAGTGGAGGAGCCGTCCCGTATCTTGACGCGAGGACGAATCATCTCCTCCGTGTTGCGCTCGGGCTTCACCAGCAGGACGTAGACCTTGGGCAGGAAGATGCAAGCTAGCAGGCCGAAGCTGGAGGCCAGGATGGCGAAGATCTGGACGGCCACCATGAACTTGCCTCGTGTGCTGAGGTAGGCAGGCACGAAGGAGATCCACACGATGAAGAAAACCAGCATCCCGAACGTCATGCACTTGGCCTCACTGAAACCAGAGGTGACGGATTGTTTTTATACCCTTAAGTTTGGAGTTGCTAGCTAGTTACCGTTTTGGGAAAATAACACACTGTTGGGGACCGTCGGAAATATTTAAAACTCTTTGATCGAAATTTTAAGTCTGGCGTAGGTTGCTAATTATTGCTGTAGTGTTCAAACAATTCAGGATACACTAGTACAGAACAATGCTAGCATGCTAACACAGCAGGGGTGGGGGGGGAAATCAACACATTTGAATTGTGAATCAGTCTGCTAGCGATTCAGATTTCTTTACAAAATGCTGTTTTTTTTTTTTTACCTCGTAAAAATCGTGAATAGGTTTTTAATCGAATCGTGACCCCAATAATTGATTCAAATCGAATCGTGAGGTACCAAAAGTTTCCCACCCCAACAACACAGCTTTGCCGACTAACTGCTAACTTAACTGCTCACCTGCTAACAGACATTGGCCGGTTTCCCAGATTTGTTAAGAAGCTCTTAACGCTTAGAGCTTCTTATGAGCGTTCTAAGAATGCTCTGAGAACGCTCCTAAGAAGCTGTTAGCGTTAAGAATTAATCTGGGAAACCCGGCCATTATAACTGTGACAGTGGGTCAACGGTTTGATGTACATAAGACTAGCTCCTGCTAGCTCCTGCTAGCTCCTGCTAGCTTCTGCTAGCTCGTTAGCTCTGCTAGCTCTGCTAGCTCGTTAGCTACCTGAAGTGGTCCTCCAGTTTCCGCGCCACGAAGGCGAAGACAAAGGCAATCAGGGCCAGAAGGATGTCGTAGGCAAAGATGCAGCAGATGAACACGATGGAGCCTTCGTCACACTCCAGGATGATCTTGACGTTCTGTGCCGCGGTGTTCTTCACCGGGTGCGGCGGGAGGATGATGAGCCACACCGTGCACGCTGCCGCCTGGGTCAAAGGTCACCTCGGTTAACTTCCATTCAAAAAGGATCCAGAAAACACCATGAAGAAGATGCTAAGTGAATTTTTCATGATTTCAAACGATGTTAGGTGAGTTTCATAACGGGCATTTTTATCAGGAAGTTACACACATAAACTAAACGTTCCTACAATGTCATACTCATACAGATCCCTATGGCCTGTTTACATTGTACGTATTGGATTTGTAAGCGTCCTTCTATGGAGAACGGCAGCACTGTGTTATTTTACTTGTATAAGCGTTGCCACGACACACATCGCCCTCTGGTGGGCAGGACCGATCGGGTCGACGTAAAGGTTGCCGTTGGGTGCACTGTCGTTGTTGTTGCTGTTGCTGTTGTTGCTGTTGGTGACGATGACGTCGGGGCCTGTGTTGGCTGCAGCAGCCTCTGCGGCAGCTTTAGAGGCGGCCTTGGCCTTGGCCCTGGCTGCCTTCAGGGCTCTGGCCCTCAGCATCAACACCACCGACTTACCTGGTGCAGAACAGACACGTCGGCTCATTACCAGGGATGGAGATAGAGAAATGAAGAAAGCAAGAGAGCGATGGAGTGTTGATGAACTAGTTATAAATCTTGCCTTTAACACACACACACAGGCACACAGACACAGAGGCACAGTCTCCTACCCACCCATGATGGAGGAGAGGCAGAGAGCGAAGCCCAGGGCCAGAGCCACCTGGCTGGTCATGCAGCTCCAGTGCTGGGGCTCCCCCAGGAACACAATGGAGCACAGGAAGGTGACCATCAGGGAGAGGAGCAGAGAGAAGCTGAGCAGGGCATCGTTGGCCTTCACCAGAGGGGTGCCCAGGTGGACCAGGAACACCACCTACCAAGAGAGGAATCAACGGGGGGCTTCAACGTCTGCAAATGTTGTATTTGGTGTGTGTGTGGGTGGGGCTTGGAGTATGCACGTGGTTTATGCGTGTGTTGTGTTAAGAGTTGTGTGTGTATGCGTTATGCTTAGGAGAGTGTGTGCATGTGCTTGCGTTAGGAGTGTGTGAGTGAGTGCTGTGACTCACGGCGACAGCAATAGTGACCAGCGCTCCAAAGGCAGAGATGGCTATGAGGGTGATTCCGAGAGGCTCACTGAAATCCAGGAACTCGATGGTCTTGGGCACGCAGGAGTCCCGGGCCTGGTTGGACCAGTAATCCTCAGTACACTGGATGCACTCCCTGGCATCTGGACACAGAGGAAGGAGAGAGGATTGTCACGGACACCTCTACAAGTCAACCCCTCTTACAAGTCAAAACACACAGCTCAACTGCTCAATCAGATTGTTGAACTAGTCTAGAATACATGCAGTGACGGGGGGGGGGGTGCAGTGCAGTGACAGGGGGGTGCAGTGACAGGGGGGTGCAGTGACAGGGGGGTGCAGTGACAGAGGGGTGCAATGCAGTGACAGGGGGGTGCAGTGCAGTGACAGGGGGGGGCAGTGACAGGAGGGTGCAGTAACAGGGGGGTGCAGTGACAGTAGGGTGTAGTGACAGAAGGGTGCAGTGACAGGAGGGTGCAGTGACAGGAGGGTGCAGTGACAGGGGGCAGCAGTGACAGGGGGGTGCAGTGACAGGAGGGTGCAGTGACAGTAGGGTGCAGTGACAGGAGGGTGCAGTGACAGGGGAGTGCAGTGACAGGGGGGTGCAGTGACAGGAGGGTGCAGTGACAAGAGGGTGCAGTGACAGGGGGGTGCAGTGACAGGGGGGTGCAGTGACAGGGGCTGCAGTGACAGGAGGGTGCAGTGACAGGAGGGTGCAGTGACAGGAGGGTGCAGTGACAGGAGGGTGCAGTGACAGGGGGTGCAGTGACAGGAGGGTGCAGTGACAGGGAGGTGCAGTGACAAGGGGTGCAGTGACAGGAAGGTGCAGTGCAGTGACAGGGGGTGCAGTGACAGGAAGGTGCAGTGCAGTGACAGGGGGTGCAGTGACAGGGGGTGCAGTGACAGGAGGGTGCAGTGACAGGAGGACGGCGTACCGGTGGAGTTGCTGATCTCTCCGTCAGCACAGGGGAGGCAGTCGAAGCAGCAGACCGGCTCCCCCTGCCGGATGCCCTTCCTGGTGCCTGGCTGGCAGCTCTCACTGCACAGGGAGCGCGGAGGCTGGAACGTGGCGTGGAGACGAGGGTGGGCGTCAGTGGAGCATTCCGAAACGGAATACACACTCACACACGTACTCATGCAGAGACAGGGTGCAGCTACACATTTCGGGCCCCGAGAGATTGCAGTTTGTGCCACCCCTTCCGTCTTCATTTTGGTTATGTCTGTTTTTTCTTTCAACTATTTTTCATGACAGGCTCTCCAGACACACACACACACAGCTGCTGTTGGATACCCTTGATCATCTCACATCTCACCTCCAGCCTTTCGTTGCTCCAGACGATGGAGTCGTTGTTGATGGTCATCCGAGCCTCTGGGGGCGCCGTGCCGTTGTACTGACCAATGGACACGTAGGAGATCTCTCCGTCACCGTCGATCTGCCAGTTGAGGATGTCGTAATAGCCGTCCACATCACCGTTGTTAAAGACTATGGTCTCTCCAGTGTGAGGGATAGTGACGTTCACGTTCTTTAGATAGTACATCAGCTGGAGGAAAGAGAGGAGGAGGAGCTTGAGAGGAAGGTATATCCGCAAGAAGAGGACATCTTTAAATGGGACTCGTACACAAAGGCACACGCACACACATTCTGACCTGCCAGGGTTCAAAGTTGCTGATGTCAGCGCAGCTGTTATTGGTGAAGGGCCCCTTGCCCGGCTCACAGTACTCCAGGTTGTGCAGGGCTTGGGCCACGGCGTACACCGCCTTATACACACTGAAGAAACACCACACCATCACCACCACCATCATCATCACCATCACCACACTGCAGAAAGTGTGATGACGTATTGCAGACCGCCTTAGACACGTTTCCCCCTTCATCCTCATCCGCAGTGTAGAGTGTGTGTCTACCTGTATGTGATGCAGTGTAGAATGTGTGCCTACCTGTATGTGATGCAGTGTAGTGTGTGCCTACCTGTATGTGATGCAGTGTAGAGTGTGTGCCTACCTGTATGTTATGCAGTGTAGTGTGTTTGCCTACCTATATGTGATGCAGTGTAGAGTGTGTGCCTACCTGTATGTGATGCAGTGTCGAGTGTGTGCCTACCTGTATGTGATGCAGTGTCGAGTGTGTGCCTACCTGTATGTGATGCAGAGTAGAATGTGTGCCTACCTGTATGTGATGCAGTGTAGAGTGTGTGCCTACCTGTATGTGATGCAGTGTCGAGTGTGTGCCTACCTGTATGTGATGCAGTGTAGAGTGTGTGCCTAACTGTATGTGATGCAGTGTAGAGTGTGCCTACCTGTATGTGATGCAGTGTAGTGTGTGCCTACCTGTATGTGATGCAGTGTAGTGTGTGCCTACCTGTATGTGATGCAGTGTAGAGTGTGCCTACCTGAATGTGATGCAGTGTAGAGTGTGCCTACCTGTATGTGATGCAGTGTAGAGTGTGCCTACCTGTATGTGATGCGTAGCTGGGACACATCGGTGTAAGTGTTATTGAGGCGTTCCAGAGTCTCCTTGCCAGTGCACAGCCCTTCAGGCAGCCCCCTCACACTCCTGTACAGGGTCCCGTTAGCCCCCGCCGCCCTGGCCAGCTCCTTGGCCTTCTTCATAGCCAGCCCATAGTCTAGCGTGCAGTTGAACACCTGAAGGACACACACAAACATACTAGATACTACCAGGGCGTCCTCTTCATAGTTCTGGGTAGGTCAGTTAGGATGCAGGTCTAGTGTTGTGTCAATGGTGAGTCGGGGATCTGGAAGACGTCACAGACGTCCAGGTGAGTGGTGATGTTGTACACACCTTCTGCCAGAACTCTTCTGAGAGGGAGTGGTCGTAGGGGTCCAGGTCCAGGAGGTAGCGCTGGAGGCCGGGGATCTCAGCACGCCGCAGCCCGAACCCCAGGGTGCCGCCCAGCACAGAGCTGACCTGCACATTTAGTCATTTAGCAGACGCTCTTATCCAGAGCAAGTTATAGTAAGTACAGGGACATTCCCCCTGAGGCAAGTAAGGTGAAATGCCTTTTTGCACAGCCTAGAATCGAACCGGCAACCTTCTGATTACTAGCCCGACTCCCTAACCGCTCAGCCATCTGACCCCCCCCTTCACGCACACACACACTCACAGCATAGTTGAGTTCCTCTGAAGAATGACCCCTCACTCTCCTCACTGGCTTTTTCAGCCAAGGTCGACGCCCTCACCTTGCCTCCACCCCCGACCCCCCTGTGTCAGCCCCGCCCCCCTCACCCCGGGCTGGTTGATGAGAGCGGAGGTGACCCAGGCCTCGCTGGCGACCCAGGTGCGGTTGGTGACGTTGTGCCGCAGCAGCTCCTGCACCAGGGGACTCAGGTCCACGTCCGACGAGAACACCACGATGATCTTGGCGGTGGACTCCACCACCGTGTCCACGATACGTCTGATGTCCTCAGGAGAGCTCACCTGGCGGACGGACGGACAGAGGAGGAGAGGATTCGGGAAAGTGTAAAAAGCACGTTGACCTTGATATTTACAATGGCCGGGTTTCCCAGATACGTTAAGAAGCTCTTAACGCTAAGAGCTTCTTAGGAGCGTTCTAAGAGCGTTCTAGAGCGTTTTTAAAACGCTCCTAAGAAGCTCTTAGCGTTAAGACCTTCTAAATGAATCTGGGAAACCCGGCCAATGAGGGTTCTGCCAGCGAATGAAAACGAGGGAGAAAGAACGCGCGTGTGTGGTTTTGGCGGGAAAAGAGGGATGGGGTGGGGGGAGGACTGAAACAGTAGAACCTCCTCACCTTGGGCAGAGTCTCAGAGAAGGAGATGCAAACCCCCGCCTCCTCCACCTGCTCCTTGAAGGCCTTGATGCCGTACTTGCCGTAGTCGTCGTCCGCGGCGATGGTGCCCACCCAGGTCCACCCGAAGTGCAGCACCAGGCGAGCCATGGCCTCCGATTGGTGGACGTCGTTGGGGATGGTCCTCAGGAAGGTGGGGAACTGGAACTTACTCTCCAGGGCTGAGCACGAAGAGCAGTAACTCACCTACAGGGAGGAGACGGGGGCGAGACAGGGGGGCGAGAGAGGACGGAATACAGTCAAAATAAAAGACCCCTCTCCATCTTGCTGCAGTAGTATTAGTAGAAACATGTAATGTCCTCTGAGACTGTTGTAATGTCCTTGTGATTTGTTGTGTAGCGCAGAAGACACACATTAAAACACATCAAACAAGTACATCAGGCTCTCTTTCTCTCACACACACACACAACCTGAGGGAAGTGGTAGAGCCCCAGTATCCTGGCGGTGGCGATGGACAGATCGGACCCCCCCGCCCCCACCAGTGCTGCCAGCGGCGGCCCAGAGCCACAGCGGTAGTTGGGCACGGCCTCTTCCTGCCCCGTTAGGTAGGTGAGCGTGCCCTCGACTGCCTTGGAAATGGTGAAGCACGAGTCGTAGATAACGTATCCCAAGTCTGTGTTAGGAAGGAGGTCTTTCCGCTTGTTTATTTCATCGATGGCGAAGAGCATCGTTTGAGTCCAGCGGAACGTCCTGAAGTTGAAACTGTTTGAAAGAACTATGGGTTTATTTTCGTCATCTGAGTCGTAACATAAAATACCCACTAGAGGTCGCTAATATAACTAACTTTTTTTTTTAGTTTTACGGTTACAGGCAGCGAAACAGAGGGCCCATTCACAATCATCGGTGTTGATGAAAAGGCTTACATTTATTTACATCATAGGCTACATCATTCCCTTTACAACACGGATGCCAACAACCGTAAATATTGACCTCCGTAGGCTTATAGTTGAATGTGCGAGTGCATGGAATCATTTTAAATCGCCTAATCACTCATAGGCTACATGTTAATAGGCTAGCATTTTATTGTATTTTTACATTACCATAAAGGTCTTACCCCACATTTAAATATTAGGGTATTCTGCAGTGGATAGCCTACAGATGCAGGTTAACAAAGGGCACCATGAAAACAGTCTCTACTCACCCCTCGCATCCCAGGGAAAGGGGTACGGACGAGGTGTTTGTCGGGGTTGAGGCGACAGTCTGGTGAACGGCAAACATTCCCCCAACAACCACCTTTTTCTTCACTACATTTGTGTAACCGTGAAGGTTGAATTTGGCCTTCAGTTTGCAGCTAGATTCCGCCGAGACAGACGCGTAAAAGTGAAGAAAGGCGCATACTCCGAAAAACAACGGACTTTTAGAATGTATACCAGTAATATCCATGCCCTGGTTGTTGTTGAAGAGTCAGGGAGCTGGTACTGTGAAGGACACAAGAGAGAATAGAGAGCTGCTTGTGTGACAGGTGCCTTCACTAGGCCTCTGGGGAGTCCTACTGCACAAACTGCAGAAAACAGCCTTCAACACACTCCATGACTGTCCTCCCAGATGACAGTGAATGCCTATTCGCTTGTTTGATTAAACGGCGCCTCGTTTAGCGTGTGAAACGGGAACTACCGAGCAGTCTGAGGGAAGCAAAATTAAGGTCAAACAATTGCGTGACCCCTGGCCAGTGTCTGGACTGGATTAGAAATATAGCCATAACTTGAGGCATTTACTGTAGCTACGGTTTCATAGAACAGTAAAGACTAGAGTTAGAGGCGCGAGACAAGCCCGCTCTCCAGCTCCTTTTGCAGTCTAAACATATCGGTAAACTCAAAAACTAGATAAAAATACTATCAATATGTGGGACGATTAATTAGCTGTACTGAGGATGCTACATAACAAAAACCGCCACTGGGCCATAGTAAATTGGCAGTTGCGTGTGGCGATTCCCAAGAGCACTAAGCTTGAGTGATCAGTGGACGTAATTGTTGCATGTAGCTTATTAACAGTATAGATACAGTATCTACCAGTGCAGGGCCTCTTGGGTCGGGTGTGTTGATGAGTGACTGAGCTTGCCTCCGCTTGTCCCTCAATCAGCAGGGGGGTGAACACCTGAACCCGACCTGGGAGGTCCCCAGAGGGGTATGGTTGCGCACAAACAGGGCCGAATCAAATTCAATAAAGTCGCTTTTATACAGGTGTGATTAAAAATTCCCACTGTGATATTCTCAGAGATAATTTACTGTTCCCACCCAGCCTGTCTGCACAACTTGTGCTACTTTTCAATTCCAACTCGAAAGAAATCGATGAGAACTAATGCTCTTAAATTAACAACTAGGCTTATATTAGTTTAAAACGTGTTTAACACGCTAGGCTGACGTTCATAGCAGAAAGTTTAAGACAGACACTGCAAAGAATGCTATGTAATTTATTCAATCGACAAAAGTAAATTATATCACACAAAAAGAAATTCAACGTGGACTTCTTTATTAAAGCTCAGTTTTTCATTATACAAATTTCCGTTGAAACTGCATGCGGTGGCTTGGTTTGAGGCACGTTACTAAGGGTAATGAGCATCGAAACAAACAACAAAAATGAACATGATATATAATTGCATAACTTAATCTTATTTCAATATTGCAATAAAATTGAACTACAAAATTAAATGTCTAATAAGCTTAAGCTGTTGTTTTCCAAGTAGACATATGTATTTTAAAATACACACGCAAGAAGGCAACACAGAGGAAAAGACGACGGACAAAGTTGCAATTAAGACGGTTAAAGAAACAAATTCAATTTGCATTGGATATTTTGCCCCATATGAGGAAATAAGATTGTAAGGATGAGAGGTGCACAGACAATAAATACAAATAAATGGTACTGATTTAATCACATTAAGATGTATTAAATGAGGACTTATGGTTTGTGTGTGGGATCCTGAAGACAACAGCCTTAGTTAAACCAGTGCCCTGGGCTTGCTGTGGTCGAGCCAGGCTGTTAAACAGTTTACACAGAGCCAAGTTATTAGGTGGGAATGCCTTGCTCCTACAGGAGTCTGGAAGTGGCAAAACTTTCAAGATGGGGTGGTAGATAAAAATACTAACTTTGACACTGTAGAAAGGGATACTTGGTGAAGGTTCCTTGTTAACTTCTGAACTGAAAGTACTAAGCACCCAGGCTTTATGGGTCACAAGAAAATGTGCAAAAGTTGCTCCTACACCATGTAGAGGTTGCCAGATGATGGAGGTGACAACAAAGACGAAATTCATACAATTATGGTTATCGTTTCTACACTATTTTCACATTTATTCTTCCGTCGGTCCTCATGTCATTTTTGTTCATCTTAAAAACCATATATATTGCAGCATGGAACTATTTATTTTATCGCCCGCTCAGATGAGTGAGTCCAGATTATTTCATGTGTTAAAAAAAAGAAAGGTTACAACAGAAAGAAACAGGCACATAACAGGCCAGCCACCATTTTGGGGTCCTCCTGTACAGTTGCACATCTGTGATACTTAACCACTCGTCCATCTGTTGACACCTGTTCAAATAGAGCTTAACAATAAGGGTTTAGCTTCACAAAATATGTCTCTTAACTTCAGAGAACCCAGATATTGATGTCAACAGAGCTTCTTTACATTTGGCAAAAACAATGTCTAAAAATTGATCACATAGGTTTTTCTGATTAATGATGTTGGACAAGCCACCCTGCCACCCTGCACAGTATACAGGTGCAGAAGAGATGAAGATGGGTCGAAACTGACCTGGGGAAAACAAGTCTGAACTTGAACTACAATTAGAAAAGATTCAAAAAAGGCAAAAGTAATCGATGCACTTTTAATCACAGGCCTGTATTTTTGTACCTTTTCTTCTCCTGGTTGTCTTATTCAATTTCTTATTTAATTCTTCTCATCTGAGGCACACTGTGTTCTGATTCACTTCCTAACCTTCCTGACCTTTAAACTTTGACCTTTTAACGGCTAGCTTCTAAACAGGAAGCCAAGCTTCAACTCCAAAACAAGACAAAATAACGATGCATTGTCGAGCATGGATCCAGAAAACAATGCAGTCATCATGTGATCAAAAACAACAATATTACAACCCCTCGTCCCAACGACAAAAAGGTGATGGAGGGGGCTAGCAAAGTAGTGGCTTCATGTGTGCGCTGGTCACAGTACTGCTTGCCTTCCATGGGAATGTTCTAGAGAGTAGGGTGAGGGGCAGAGCAGGCCATTGGAGTGTTGGGGTGGAGGGGGGAGGGTGGGGGATTGGGGAAAGAGGAGGGGAGGAGGATGAGAAGAGTAAGCTAGGAGCTCAACGGCCCAGGCCCTTCTACCTCAGTCCTCCGTGGAGGTTCTGGTTGGTTCTACTCCCACTCTGTGGTGCCCGGAGGTTTGGAAGTCAGGTCAAACATCACTCTGGAGATTCCTGGGATCTTCTTGATCTCATTAACCATCTTGAGCACCACCTGGCAAGAAACAGACAGAGAAAGACATGTAAGAAGATGAACACAAACATGCCACACACTCTCTACAGGCTATAGGATTACTAAAGTAAGATGCCGATGGGTCACGTTAAAACCTCTTAAAACGCATCGTTGCTAGGCAAAACGCGTGGCAGCGAGGTTAAGTGGCGTGGTGCTTAGGCCAGGCTGTACCTCCTCTGGGATGTGGTTGCCAGGCGTGGCAGGGATTCCGGTCATAAAGTCGCTGGTGATGAAGGTTCTGACGACCACGGAGCGTCGACAGGAAGGCTGTTTCTGCTGGGGGTCTCGGTCAAAGTGCAGCGGGGTCAGAATGATCGGCATCTGACTGATCTTCCCAGAGTAGCCTGGAGATTAGGGGGACAGGAGGTAAAAATAAAGAGTGATGAGTTCACGCAGTGCAAAGCTTTTCTATAAACACAGAGCAAAACAACAATATATAAAAGGTGATATTGTCGCGTACAGAAAGAAGAGATCAAACTAACGATGCTCATAATTACGCTAACGGTGAAACTGTTAACCGACCATACGAATGTTTACCGGTTAATACTATCGGTTAAAAAGTGTTGTCAATTTAGCGACAATGTCGCCTTAGTGACCAAAAAAAATCTAGCAACTTGTGACAAATCTAGCAACGTTCTGCTACTTTGGCCATCGTTCTTTTTGTTGTTGAGCAGCAGCAAACTAAATTGTACTTCCGTGTTGTCCTAGCCTCCAATGTAGGTACAGCCAGCGCTGTCGACGCTCTCGGATTCAATGTGTTTTCATTTTGTTTATCAGTTTTAGTTCAAAAATCAACCCCTTACGGAGGAAAAGAACGTATGTTGGTATTTTGTGAAATCGGTTCACACACTCATCGATTCTATATATTTAGTCTTGTCGGTTAATGGTTGTTAACGAGAGTCGGTTATCGAGAAGAAAAAAAACTATCTTCCAAAAGGAGCATCACACAATGACCGTGTTCCGTGACGCCTTACCAGACTCCCTGAGGATGGAGTGAGCGACGAAGTCTGCCTGACGGAGTGTGCTGAGAACGCCCGTGGTCAGGAAGGTGGGGGTGATGTCAGTGGGGGGCTCCTTGACGTGAGAGCCGAACACGTACACCACCCTGGAGAGAGACGGAACACAAGCTCGGGTCAAACACTCAGCTGGAAAGGGTATGTGTGCGTCTACATTTAGCAGAGGTTTTATCCAAAGTGACTTACGAAACAGTGCACAGAATCTCTAGGGGGTGTGGGATACATGGGTTGTGTGAGAAGCACTTGTCCTGTATTGAATATTTTGGAGGGAGGGCTTATCTAGCTGTCAATGCTTTTGAAATAGCGATTTTTTTTATTGCAGCTGTATTTATTTGGTTATTTATTGGTGCTGGATGATATGGTTGGTGTGTTTGTAATTTCCTTATGTTGTGTTGTGTGTTTTAAATTTGTTTGTTGATGCCCTTCTATGCCAGAACACCCCTGCAAAAAAAAGATTTTAATCTCTATTTCCTGGATAAATGACATTTAACAAAATTATGGGATTAAAGATTTGAACCCAGCTAATAAATGGGCAAAAGTCACATTAAAGGAATAACACCTTATTGCAGTGAATCACCAAGAAGCTTGTCCATGTGTGTGTGTGTGTGTGTGTACCTGTTGATGGTGTGGCACATGCGAGGGATGAGTCTGGCGAGGAACATGAGAGATTCCCAGTGTGGAGCCTCTTTACTGGTGACGCCACACACATAACTGTAGGAGCGGCAGTCTCCCTGCAGGGGGAACCAGACACACAGTCAAGAGACCTAGAACCAAACACACAGTCAAGAGACCTAGAACCAAACACACAGTCAAGAGACCTAGAACCAAACACACAGTCAAGAGACCTAGAACCAAACACACAGTCAAGAGACCTAGAACCAAACACACAGTCAAGAGACCTAGAACCAAACACACAGTCAAGAGACCTAGAACCAAACACACAGTCAAGAGACCTAGAACCAAACACACAGTCAAGAGACCTAGAACCAAACACACAGTCAAGAGACTTCGAACCAAACACACAGTCAAGAGACCTAGAACCAAACACACAGTCAAGAGACCTAGAACCAAACACACAGTCAAGAGACCTAGAACCAAACACACAGTCAAGAGACCTAGAACCAAACACACAGTCAAGAGACTTCGAACCAAACACACAGTCAAGAGACCTAGAACCAAACACACAGTCAAGAGACTTAGAACCAAACACACAGTCAAGAGACTTAGAACCAAACACACAGTCAAGAGACTTAGAACCAAACACACAGTCAAGAGACTTCGAACCATCACGCACATTTCTGCACCAGACAGACATAAGAATTCCCCCTTGGAGAAGTCTGTCAACTTTTCCGTCGTAAAACGTCAAATAAACAAACTATTTTAGCCGTGATAATCTGCGACTACCTCCCACACACCCAGCAGACCAAAACAACGCGTGCGTCTTCTCTGCGGTTTGGCCTCAGGTCTGGATAGGGTGGATTTGGTCCTATTTAGCTTCAGACAGGAAGTCAGTGAGACAGAGCCGTCAGTGTCACCTGGCTGAGTGGAGTGGGAGGCTGGAATGGCCTGTGTCTTCACTGTTAGCTAGCTGGGCTCAGTCACAGGAAGTAAAAAGTATGTGTGGAAGACAGAACTGACGGTCATGTGTTTATGTGAGGGAACTGGAGGGAGGGAAAAAAATAGTTCCGGAGCCAAACCACAGGCAGACAAAAACACAGATACACACAGAGAGAGAAACACAGAAAGAGAGAGAGAGAGAGAGAGAGAGAGAGAGAGAGACAACTTATTTTCAATGGGGAGGCTGTGGTGGGGAAGGGTGTGCTCACCACACTGTTAAGAGTAATGAGGTGGTGCTAAACCAACAGTAGGAGGAACATTCTGTTCTGGAAATGCCACTGCCAGTTAACCTTAGCACTCTCTCTTTTTCTTTTTACCTACAAAGGAAATGACCCAAGTATGTACTCAAGATCTTTCTTAATCTGAGATCTTACCTGCACTCCGACTGTTTTGATTGGCAGGAGGAAGGCGTTGAGTGAATGAAGGCTGGTGATCTGCATGAGCTTCTCCTCCTCATCGTCCGATATACACGACTTGACTCTCTGCAGCAACGTGTGTGGCTGGACGGACAGAGCGAACGACAAGCCCACAGGGAGAGAAAGAAAAGAAAAAAAACACGGTTTAATCCATGTGTAAGTGCATACTTTGGTCAGAAGTCTTGCCCGTGTGTGTGTGTGTGTGTAGCTTCTGTAACCAGAGGTCCATTGGAACTGACAGGGCCTGAGGACTGACTGACTAACTCTACAACTCTCAGCCAATCACTGTTGACCTCAAAGTGACCCCTGACCTTTTTGACACTGGCAGAGAAGTCTGTGATGATTTTCAGGATGTTGTTGGTCTCTGCAAAGTCTTTGCAGATGTAGGGCTCGTCTGCACAGATGACACGGATGGCAAGACCAGGACCTGCAAGGGGAAAGGGTAGGGGCTTTTAGTGTGAGTGTGAGCTAGAACTTCCTCCAAACCTCTCAGTGAGTGTGTGTGCGGTCCTGACCAGGGAAGGGGTGTCGGGAGACGATCTCCTCAGGCAGGCCCAGCTCCCGGCCCAGCGCCCGGACCTCATCCTTGTGGAAGTCCTTCAGTGGCTCGATTACCTTTCCCTGGGAAGGGAGGATGATGGCGGATGAGCCAGCGAAAGAAACTTTACCGAAAAGTTGAATGATTTGAGTGTGTGAGGGTGTGTGTGTGTGTGAGTACGGGGGCCCACCTCATCTCGGAGCTTGCGTATGAGCTCGGTGTCGTTGTGGTGCGTCTTGATGACCTCAGCCTTGCCGCTGGCGAGGACGGACGCGCTCTCGATGAGGTCGGGCCTCAGCGTGCCCTGAGCCAGGAACACCTCCTCCGGCTTCAGGTTCATCTCCCCGATCACCTCATTGGCCACCTGCATGCGCCAATCATCCCAAAGCAGGAAGTCAGATTAACAATGACGACGGATTGGACAAACAAACCAGGCGGGGCAGAAGGGGGAGATAGGAGGGCAGAGATGGAGGGCAGACATGGAGGGTAGAGATGGAGGGCAGAGATGGAGGGCAGAGATGGAGGGCAGACATGTGACTGAGGACAGGGAACCACGGGGAGGTTCTTCCTACCTTGACGAAGGTGTCCCCGATGATCTTCCTCTTCTCCTCTGGGTTGGTGGTCATGTTGAGGGTCTTGCTGATGCGTTTCCGTGGGGTCCGGTCTTCCTCAGAGATGGGCAGGGTGGTTGTGCCGTTGTAGAAGGTGTGTGCAGCGTTCACCACTGGAGGGACAGAACACAAGGAGAAAAGTGAGAGGGGGGGGATGGACAAGGGAACATTTCTAAGACTTCTCTTTCTTTTTTATACATGTTTTGCCTTTTTTTTGTGGCTTTATTTGATAGATATAGTTCCAGAGAGACAGGAAATGCATGGGAGAGAGAGCGGGGAAGACATGCAGAAAGAAAGGAGCCGGAATCGAACCCAGGCCTCTGTGTTAGGGCCTCAGCCTCTACGGTACGTGCCTCATCCAGAACACTCTCACCTTTCAGTTTGATGCCCAGTTTAGTGAGTGCCTCCTCCACGCTCTGGCTCTCCCTCTTCCTCATGAAGCCGTTGTCGATGTGCACGGCAATCACCTGCTCCTGGGGCAGGGCCTTGTTCAGCAGGGCTGTGCACACTGTGGAGTCCACCCCCCCACTCAGCAGCACCTGGGGGGTGGGGGCGGGAGAAAGGCAAGCGGAGCATGAGAATGTCAGTCAACAGATCGAAGGACGTGATTGGGTGAGGGTATGGACAGTTGAATGCCAGTATTTGTTGTGGTTGGGTGCGCTATTGGTCGTGCCAGCAGGGCTGTCGGTTGGAGCACAAAGGGAGTCTGGTTTAGAGACCCGTTTCCTAACACTATTTTGGTGTGTGTTCCTCTCACTCAATGACTCCCTTGAGAAGGGGCCCACTTAGTCAATGTTTCCATGTTTAAGCAGAGAGGGGTTTAATTGGAGTGTTTAATAGCACAGTTTATCTCCCTGCTTCCTGTTTGGCTTTGTAAGTTCTGCAGCGGCATCGCTCACAATCTACGGAGAGACGATTACTATACGCACATTTCTAATCTTTACATAAAACCCCCCCATTCCTGAAGCCAGCAAACACATTAAAGTTCCTTTGATTGCCACCGCGAGGCCACTTAAGACACGTGAACACACACTGTGGCTCCTCACCAGCACTTTGGACTTGTCCACCTTCTCCTGAATCTCCTTGATGCATGACTGCTCGCGGTTCTCAACGGTGAAGTTACTCGTGCAGCCGGCAATCTCAAACAGGAAGTTGCGCAGAATCTCCATGCCTCGCTCCGTCAGGTCCACTTCTGGGTGAAACTGGGTTCCGTACAGCTTCTTCTGCTCGTTGGCAATACCTGCAGGCACACCGCAGGGGGCAGCAGGCAGGGGCGGGGTTTGGAGAGGTTCATAGACTGTATATCCCCTTAGATAAACTTAAGGGTTAAGATGAGGGGAGGGGGGGGGGGTCTCCAGGGATTCCCTACAGGGACTGTCCACGCCTCCTTACCAGCGATGATGCTTCCTGACTGGGCTACCACCTTGAAGCCGTCGGCCACTTTGTCCACACTGTCTCCATGGGTCAACAGCACGAGCTCCTCCTTCTGGAGCCCCCTGAGAGCAGAGAAGCAAGGAGCACACACTGGGGTCAGACTGAGGTGTGTGTGGGTGTAAAATGTCTGAGTGTCTGGTGAGCGTGTGTGAGTGTGTGTGTGTAACCACAGAGTGCTTCTGATTTCAGCTCCTGGAGTGTGTGACCAGAAAGGAAAACCTGACTGGGATGGAATTTTTCTTCAGTTTGCGTAGAAAGCGTGTAGCTCAACTGACCAGAAACTCTTGTTGCCATTCCCTGTCCAACTCTTCTCTTTGACCATTTCCCCCTCTTGATGTGGTTAGGGTGTAACCTTTCTAAATGAGTCTATTCCTTTACCAACTTGTTCCATGCTATGGCCTTAAACATAACTGAAACACAAGTAACTATGGGTCTGTACAGAATTAGAGTGGATGTTAGTTGTGAATGAACATAACCAGTTTGAAGAGACCGTCAGCTACAGTAGTAGTCTGTGGGGGGAGCGGTGATGACTGTTTTAGTAGGAGCAGCTTGACAAGCTCACCTGAACAGAGAACAGGAGCTGTCCAGCCCTATGTTGAACACGCCATCCTCTCTGACACTCTTTCTGTGGACCGTGCCACCAAAAACTTTATTCATCATCTGGAGACGACAAAATAGACAACATTAAAACTTTATTCATTATCTGGAGACGACAAAATAGACAACATTAAAACTTTATTCATCAACTGGAGGCCACAAAATAGACAACATTAAGACATTAGTTCAGGTTTAGCTGAAAATTTGTTTCTAGACACACTTGATAGCAATTTGGACTACAAAACGTATAGATTTACTAAGGTAACCCTGGTTTGTTTTAGTGTGTACAAATACCTGCATGCCATAGCAGATACCAAGGACAGGCTTCCCAATAGTGAAAATCGCAGGGTCAAACCAGGGGGCATCTTCTGCATACACTGAATTGGGTCCGCCTGAAATGATGATAGCCCTGGGACAGCGAGGTGAGGAGCAAGACAGAGAGAAGCAAGAGAATGTTAAAATTAACCAAGAAACCAGACGAAAATGACACAATGGAAGCGGAGCGTAAAAGACTAACTTCACAGATACAGCTTGTGTGTGTTTGTGTGTTCAGAACCTGTGAGTGTGTGTTCAGAACCCGTGTGTGTGTGTTCAGAGCCTGTGTGTGTGTATTCAGAACTCGTGTGTGTGTGTTCAGAACCTGTGTCTGTGTGTGTTCAGAACCTGTGTGTGTGTGTTCAGAACCTGTGTGTGTGTTCAGAACCCGTGTGCTGGCGTCTTCACCTGAAGCCCTGCTCTCTGATGGCAAAGGCCGGCGTCTCTAGGGGGAGGATCTCGGAGCGGACGAACAGCTCTCGGACCCGTCTGTCGATCACCTTGCCATACTGGGCCCCCGCGTCCAGGATCACCACCGCGCCCTCACACGACCCGTTCTGAGGCTCCGTGCTGATCTCCAGCTGAGGAACACACACCACACACACTCACGTTTACACTCAGAGCCACGGTGAAGCACCATGCATCAGGTAAAACTGATGAGATACAGCTCTGTCACTATGAGGTCCATGCTGAAAGGAACACAGATGGACAGCTACACACAAGCTCCATCATCATCATCAGTGTATAACACTGTAGTTACTGGTTTAACTACTTGTACGCCCTGTAAATTATATTATTGTTGCTTGCTTTCCTACAGGTAGACTCTTGCACTTTTGAGGTTCATGTTGTTTAATTTGTTTAACTACATGCTCTTGTGTTTCTTCCCATTGGCACTTATTTGCTTTTCACAATGTATGCTTCATGTTTTGGCTACCTGCAATGTTTTGGGGGCCATTTCCTTGTTTATTATCATTGACCTATGAATTTTTTGTAAAGCTCTCTCTTGGAAGTTGCTTTTGAGAAAAATGTTGCATTTATTCAAAATCGCATGAATAAATGCAAATGTCAATGTAAATAACACCACAAAGTCACAAGGCTGTTTCACTAACTACACCACAATCAGTTGCAGCAAGACCTACTGACTGTATTCTTTTGAGGCTGTGGCCCCTTTATTAAACACACACAGATTCTCATGACGGTGCCAGACTCTTCCATCTTGAAACTGAGGAATGGGATTGATTATAAGGGTAACGCAATTAGGGACACGTGAGCTGCAGGGCTAGGGTATACGTGCGAGCCATCGGTATAGTTAATCACATGAGCAACAGTCACACAGTAATATTGAATATGCAGAAGATCAGGTAACCTTCCATGTACAAGGACTCAAGACACCAATGTAACAGTGGGGTCAAGCTGTTTATATGAATAAACAGTACACACGTAAGTTGAGTACATTGTTTACACGACGTTAACAGTGTTACCCAATAGGTTATTATGATGTCGCCAACAAGAAGTATGAGGTTTTTCATATTTATGCGGATAGAACCAGTATTCTTTCACTGCAATATCCCCATCACTATCCATTCTCCCAATCACCTCTCATTCCTAACAGGCATTCAACTCTTACTTCACGGAAAGTGCAACATGCCCCCACGTGGTTTGTGTGATACACTTGTCAATTATAGAAAAATATGAAAAAACATCTCACATTCGCAACTGAAGAACAGTCCACTGCATGGGACAGTGATGATGTCCAGAGTAAATATAAAATGATGCTGCTGCCATCAACAACCTGACGTTTTAATCCATGTATTCACAGTTTGCGTCCAGTCAATGTACTGTAGCTAGCCAGCTAGCAAGCATCATGACAAGACAACATAACAACACATCATTAGTCACGACCAAAAATACTAAACAGTTACGATTTGGGTAGGTTTCTAAGACAACCTCAAACATAGCCTCTAGCAAGAAACCTCGATTGTGTCACGCAAGAACAGAGCTACAAAAGTTTTATTTCCATTCTGTCATTGCATGCCATGCAAACGGGCATTCAGTCGCGCTGGCTTTATTGATGCTAACTACTAGCTAGCTCCACGCGGTGTAGCAATCACCGGCGGCTAGTGTGAGTAGCCCTGGCTAGCTAATAGTACAGTAGGCAAAGGGACGGAGCAAGCGAATGCTGAACTTAACGAGCTAGCTTAGCTCCATATCTGGCTGGCAATAATTCTAGTTCCTATATTCAAATCCGGAACAGACAGTATACTAGCTACTAGTTAATGATATGTCTGCAGCTCACACAAGACAAGGCAACAGGCATGCGGAAAGACACAACCCCTGCATTCTGCAAGTTAGCTGGAAACACATAGGCCGTAATTAACCAGGGACTATCCCAGCGTCCACGTCCCGACATCGGGCAACACAACTATCATCCAATGCAGTACAATCGCCATAGATGTAGATGTAGCTTAGTATGGCACCAATAAGGTTGGCCATTGCAACTGACCTTGCTATCCCCGTTGCACAGAGCCATGGATAACTGTAGAGTGTGTAGTGGAACGAACTCTCCCCTTCTCGATCTTCCAGATATCGTGCGTAGCAGATAGAGCGAACCAGACACTGGGTCAACGCCGACTACTGTCGTAAACGGTTCGTGCTACTTTCACTGCGCCGGTAATAGTGTATTTCACTGTCTCCCCAAAGAAAATAAATTCTGCGTGGGAACTGAATTTGCCTATGAATTTAGGTTCCAAGGGAGGAGTTAAAAAAGAAGTTTGTGAACAAGATAGGAGGAGTTTGACCCTGTTAGAAACATCCCTGTCTGCAATTGCTGCATATATCCTACGTAGTTATTTCATTTATTACATCTGATCATTATAAGTTAAATGTCCTCATTTTTGCTCAAAAGTATAGAAAACTACCATTATGCATACAATTCTGGATCCATAGTAATTCTGGATCCATAGTAGGCCTACATGTGTGGACTACGTGCTTTCTTTGACTATGTAATGTGACAGAAACATGGCACCTGACCTCCATGTTCCCATGGGGCCCCTCTGCCCTGAAACTGTCCTGTCTCTTTAGTGTGGCGGAGTACTGAAGGTGGTGAATAGAAGGGTACTAGTCATGGGTTTTTACCAAAACACAGGTCCGAAAATATTTAGGAATACAAATTTTCTGGCAAAAGAACAAATGAGGGAAAATTGTCTCTCCTTCCCTCTCCCCCCCCTCGTCTCTCTCACTCTTCTGCAGAGGTAGAGCAAGTTATTTTGGATTAGTCTCTGGGTCGATAGACGCAGAACAGAGGGGAAAATTGACCCAGCAACGGATTATGGAGTCAGTCTAAAGGAAATGGCTTACCTGTCCCCCTCATATCTCTGTCTGGGAAACATTAACGGGAAACCCAACCATGAAGGGTTAAGAGAGTCATTTTCGAAATTGGACGTTATTACACACTATCCATCTGTAACAACAGAAGTTGGTTCCATATAGATCTCATTATAGTTCTTAAAGATACATTTGATCTGGACATCTTGCGAATGTTACTACTTGGACAGCACAGACTGATAAACAAGAGGAATCTGACAGCAAAGAGATACATTTCTGTGATATACGGATCTGACAGCAGCGATACATTCCTGTGATGTTCTGAAACTTAATGTTCTACTACTACTATCATGTAGTTTTCCCTTGCAGTTTCATCTGAAAGGTCAAATTTTTATATCTCAAATATATTCAGATGCCAGAGAATTTACTATTTAAATTGAGATTAGGGACTTATATGTATATATTCTGCTTTGAGGGGCTGATGAACTTCAATGAATCATAGTGGATGATATGAAATAATATCACGGACAGATTTCAAAACGAATATTGAACAGATACACAAATGCACACACGTGCACACACTCACCACACAACTGGTTGTATATAAAAACATTGACTCATTGTGTTACAGTGCAGAACTAATGCTTGAGTCACATGATTCACCCCAGTGTGGCTGCCTGGTCACATGCTTCCAGGGGGTTTAACCAGTTTCACATGGGCCTTATAGCTGTGACACAGCAAAGCATGCAGTCAGTCATTAGCCATGATAGTATGGAGGACGACCCCAGGTTAATCATTGGGATGCATTGCAAACCATCTTGCGGATGTTCCAGCTCTCACAGTCTTAGACTGGGCCTGGAAGGGTCTGTTAGAAACAGTCTTGTTTTGTGAAGACAAGGCATGTGAAACATAGTGGTGTTGGTTTCCTCTCTCGCAGTACTGTCATGTATTTTCACTTAACGCAAACACATTCATACTGTCCACATCAGTCGTGCAATCGGTGTAATTCATTATTACAGTTTGGACGATGGAGGTTCCCGCATGCAATGCGAGGACGCGGTCCTCATTCATAAGTATGACACTGTCTTGTCTTCAAAACCATTTGAACTTGAGTCATGTTGTAAACCATGTCTCACTTTGTTAATAATGACTAAACCTACAAGGAAACACAACTCTTCTGTTGACGTGATTAAGAATGATCCATGAAAGGTGCATCTGACTGTCTCTCCTTAGGTTCCCTGTGAATGTAATAGCCCAGTCAGACCACTAGTTGTCCTGTCTGAAAGATCCAACATCATGCTTGAAAGGTGATATTTAACAGTTTCCTTATTTATCAACTGTAATTTTCCTCTATTTAACAACTGTACTGAGGGTTGGGGTGGACAGAGGTCTGCTAATCATGAAGTCCAGAGTCCAGTTCCAGAGAGAATGGTCAAGACAGAGGGAGAGGAGTTTGGTGGTTAGCTTGGAGGGGATGATGGTATTATAAAATGTGTCATCTAAGAACAGCAACTAGATGTATGCATTTCCATGTACCAGGTGGGTCAGGCCAGAGCGAAAAGCAGTGACGTCTTCTGTGCGGAACTCAGATTCATTTACTTTTGACACGTCAGCTGAAGTTTTCGGACCCATTTGTACGTGACACAACATCACTTCCTTAGCATTCGACCCTCTGCTCTCTGTTGTTGGTTGGTTTGCTATTGACGTTGCTAACCGGTTGAAGCCTGAACGGTATCTATAAATTGGATTTTATGGCATTAAAAACGCAATTCCATCCTCATTTTAATTAAGAAGAGGCTATATTTGGGCATTAGTCATTGATTTAATTAATGAATCATTTATTATTTTGTTTGGCATGTCGCATGTAATGCAAGCAGAACAAGCAGGTATGCATGCTGACATCTTATCTATCATGCTTAGCCTTATCATCACCTTTTGATGTTTGATTGTACTGTGTCAAGTTAAATTGATATTCTTTGTTTTGCTGGCCAGTGATGTGTCGCTTTCAAACTGACGTTTCCTTAAATTGCACTTTGAATCGCACTTATAAGAATAATTGTCATACATTTCCTTTTATGTTATCATCATGACTGTGCGTAATACGAGTTTGACCGTCCATATGCTTGATTGCTTGCTTGATTTCTATTTCGAGTCGTTCTATTTGAGGTTGTGTTGTGTTGTGTTGGTCAAGGCAGCTACATCTGAGATTGACAAGTTGAGTAGCAGCCTTTTTAGCTCCTGGATGTGCCTTTTCTTCACTTTTTTGTTCTTTAGCCTCGAGCTGAATCAAGTAGGCTACAATAGCTGCACCACAAGTAACAGTTTCTTCCTTCTCTAAAGATATAAAAATACTCTGATTTACAAGGTTTAGTAAGTACCAGGATTATAGCTGTACTCAACAGTTAGGTTTAGCCACAGTGGTTTACGCCTATCTGGTTCCTTCAATTCTCTGTCTTAACCTCGTTCTTCCAGGTTTCCTGAGGGCATTGCAGGCTTGACGCCCACCGCTCCACCATGGAGCCCTCTGACCTGGACACACATAAGAACGGGCGTCAGCGGAAGCTGGCGGGCGCCAGCGGATTGGACATGAGGGAGGAAGAGAGAGGATGGAGCACCGCACCCGAAGAGGAAGGGGAGGGGCTCCTGCGGGGTTCGGACTCGGAGGATAACGGCCGGCCGAAGGTGCGTCCGGGGATCCATGGAGAGCTGGGAAACGTGTCTCTCCTCCTCTTCCTCTACGTCCTCCAGGGGATCCCCCTGGGGTTGGCCGGCAGCATCCCCCTGATCCTGCAGACCAAGAACGTGAGCTACAAGGACCAGGCGTTCTTCAGCTTCGTGTTCTGGCCCTTCAGCGTGAAGCTGCTGTGGGCTCCGCTGGTGGACGCGCTCTACCTCAGCAAGTTCGGACGCAGGTTGGATGCCATCAAATGGTTGAAATCTTGTCGACAAGTTTTCAAATAGTCTGAAAGTCCTCAGGGACCCCCTGGCCCTGCATGTTTGAAATGTTTCCCTGCTCCTGCACCTGATCCTAATGGGTAATTATCTAGTGCTGTAGAAGCCTGATAAGAAGCATTCATCTGAATCAGGTGTGTTGAAGCAGGGAAACACATAAAATATACAGGACTGTGGGCCTTGAGGGACCAGGGTTTAAGACCACTGGTCTGAAATCTGGGATTGCTCCCTCACATTCTCTCCCCTTCCTTCCTCCCTCCTTGCCCCCCTCCCTCCCCACCTCCCTTCCCCCCTCATTAACAGGAAGTCGTGGCTTGTGCCTACTCAGTACCTGTTGGGCCTCTTCATGCTCTGGCTGTCCTTCACTGTGGACTCACTGCTGCAGAGCGACCAAAGCCACGGCCCTGACGTGCTGACTCTCACTGTGGTGTTCTTCATGCTGGCCTTCCTGGCAGCCACCCAGGTACACACACACACGCACACACTCACACACACAGTGACAGCAGTGGTCTTTAAGCTCCCTCCTGTCCTGACACCCCCCCCCCCCCCCCCCCCCCCCCCCTCTGACTCTGACATGGTTGTGTGTGGCCCTCCCCAGGACATAGCGGTAGACGGCTGGGCTCTGACCATGCTGTCCAGGGAGAACGTGGGCTACGCCTCCACCTGTAACTCGGTGGGCCAGACCGCCGGGTACTTCCTGGGGAACGTCCTCTTCCTGGCGCTGGAGTCTGCAGACTTCTGCAACAAGTACCTGAGGATGGAGCCCAAAGACACGGGCATCGTCACTCTGTCTGGTAGGTAGAGAGAGAGAGAGAGAGAGAGACTGAGAGAGAGAGAGAGAGAGACTGAGAGAGAGAGAGACAGAGAGACAGAGAGACAGAGAGACAGAGAGAGATTAACTTTGTTAGATATTCAAAATGTGATGCAGTTTTGCATAATGGGGGTGGCGGAAGAAAGTGGCCAGGAAGATATACTAGTAGGGATACTCACTCATGAATAAGTAGTGATCGTGACCCACAGTTTGTTTGAATGTTGTGTTCATTCGCTCCTCGTCTGGGATTGGTTCCCGTGCAGACTTCCTGTATTTCTGGGGCATGGTGTTCCTGGTGTCCACCACGCTGGTGGCCATCTTTAAGAGCGAGAACGTTCGCATCCGGGGCAAGAGGCAGGTCCAGGAAGAGACCCACGGCGTCATGGAAACCTACAAGCAGCTTCTGTCCATCATCAAGATGCCCACAGTGTTTACATTCTGCTGCTTGCTGCTAACGGCTAAGGTATGGCAAGCTGATCTGACCGTGTACGTGCGGCTGTCAGTTTTTTGTGTTTGTAATCCAAATTGGGTTCTCTAATGTGTGTGTGTGTGTAGTCCAGAAAGGGTTATCTATTAATGTGTGTGTGTGTGTGATCCAGATTGGGTTTTCAGCAGCAGATGCAGTAACGGGTCTGAAGCTGGTGGAGGCAGGCGTTCCCAAGGAGCAGCTGGCTCTGCTGGCTGTACCCATGGTGCCCTTACAGATCCTCCTGCCTCTCATCATACACAAGTACACTGCTGGACCCAGACCACTGGACATCTTCTACAAGGCCTATCCTTACAGGTGCACACACACACACACACACACACACACACACACACACATGACACACACACAAACAGTCCTTTCAGTCGATGACTTGATGTGTAAATGTGTGTGTGTGTGTGTGTTTTGGGTCCAGGCTGTTGATAGGCCTAAGCTATGCTGGGTTGGTGTGGTGGACACCCAGTGTGAAACAGGACAGTGGATATCCTGTGTACTACTATGGTGTGGTGCTGTTCAGCTATGCCCTACATCAGGTAACACTACCCTCCTTTCTGCTTTGCTATTTCTCTCCCCCCCCCCCCCCCTTTACCAAAGCTATGCTCTCTGCCTGTTTGTTTTCAGACAAGTAAAACATGTTGTAACAGCGCTCCATCTTGTGCCATTTCTCTCCTCTCCACCAGGTGTCACTGTACAGCATGTACGTAGCCTTAATGGCGTTCCATGCCAAGGTGAGCGACCCCAGGATCGGCGGCACCTACATGACCCTCCTGAACACGCTGACCAACCTGGGCAGCAACTGGCCGTCCACGCTGGCCCTGTGGATGGTGGACCCGCTCACCAGCAAGGAGTGTCAGGGAGCCCCCCTGCAGACCTGCGGCTCCCCAGAAGAGGCAGGGGTGAGTGGGGGTGGGTGTTGGGGTGGGTGGAACATTTCTGTTAGTGTGAGTCTAATACCCTTCAAGAAACATTGAAGTATGTTGTCATGAAGCCATCTTCGCTCTCTCGCTCTCTCTCGCTCTCTCTCGCTCTCTCAGCTGTGCACCAAGGAGGGAGGCGTGTGCGTGACGACGTTGGACGGTTTCTACGTGGAGTCGGTGGTGTGCGTGCTGATTGGACTGGCCTGGTGGGTGGTGCTCGGCAACAAGCTGAAACGACTCCAGGACCAGAGCCCCGCAGCGTGGAGGTGCAGAATCAACCAATGATAGCCCATCACTCCCCCTCCCTCCCTCCCCCCCACTGCCCTCAATGAACTCTTAAGAACTTGAATCAACATGGACCCAAAATGGCCTGACCGCTGCTCCGACTCCTGTTGGAAGGGGGTTGTACAGGATGTCCCTTCTGCATCTGTGTGGCTCGCATCATCTCCCCTCCTCCCCTCAGCAGTACACTTTATGACCCATGCGTCTGTGTGGCTCGCATCATCTCCCCTCCTCCCCTCAGCAGTACACTTTATGACCCATGCGTCTGTGTGGCTCGCATCATCTCCCCTCTTCCCCTCAGCAGTACACTTTATGACCCATGCGTCTGTGTGGCTCGCATCATCTCCCCTCTTCCCCTCAGCAGTACACTTTATGACCCATGCGTCTGTGTGGCTCGCATCATCTCCCCTCTTCCCCTCAGCAGTACACTTCATGACCCATGCGTCTGTTGCGCCCATTTCCCTAACGTCACCGTGAGGCCGAAAGGCCGCGCAAAGGAACCAATCAGACGTCCGAGGGAGGGGCTGCTTCGTCATGGCAATCTGCCGTCACTTGTGACGTCTGGCCAATCATCTGTGCCTCTCTCTGTTCTTCAAAGGCTGTGAGGAGAGGGCGGAGTCTTGGGTCTTTGTCAGATTTTTGAAAGGGCATTCAACAGCATGGATACTACAGCTTAAATACATAAGATGCAATACATTGGCAACAGGCCTGGATGTGGTGGGTCAGATTTGTCTTGATGTCAGGAGAGATTGATTTCACAATCCTTCTCCTTAATCAGATTTGATCTGTGTCTATGAGACATGTTATTGACTATATTGGTATTATTTTTATCTAGCAGGGAGATGTCTGAGGTTCTGTTTGAGAGAAAAAAAAAAAAAAACATGGTTCAAGCGAGATCAGTGAAATGGGCCTTTTTGGTTTGATTGTGTGGTAGAGAATGTGCTTGAGAGCGTTAGTTTTTTTTCCGGGTTTATTCTCGGTTTCTGCTTTTGATAGAAAAGCAAGGATCAAATCTGGTTTCCTACTCCAAATGATGAACGGTCAGAAGGGGGGTAGTATTGTTCTTCAGGAGTGGTTCCTTCCCCCCAAAAGGAACACTAAACAGTTCTGGCAGTTTCAGAGCAGGTCAACCCCCATATGTGAAGGTTGGATCTACAACTGATTTGATTTTAAGTTTTTAATTGGGCTACACTTTGTTTTTTGCAACTTCTGATTTGTGCACATGTCCTTTCACATGTTTATGTGCCAGTACTGTAGTTAACTTTAGTAAGAATGTCAAGTGACCTTTTCTACCAGCCTTCTGTTCTAGATTTTTTTCTTTGTATTTATGATTTGAGTTTCATTTAGATTTTATACTATTATTTGATTGTACTGAATGTGTTTTATGTTTTAGGATCTGATTATTGAAGGAGATGTGGGATTATTTTGAGCGTGCATTGTTATCTCAAATTAGGTAAGATTCATCGAATCCTTATTCTAAGGTGCCCCATTATCCTTCACGAGGACATGTTCCGTTTGTTGTCACTTTCTCTCTGCTTCAGAATCAAACCTTACTGATCGTTGGTCTGGAGAATTACAGAGCCTGCAACAAGAGACCAAAAACAATGGTTAAGATCATTCAATTAACACTGTTTTAGTGTGAATTCCAATGTCCAATTTGTCTATTTTGTGTAAATTCCATATACAATTCGATAGGGGGCAGCAAATTGTCCCTGGAGTTTGTCAGCCTGATGGAGAGTTCAAATGTCCCCAAGATGAGGGGCAGTAGTCTGGAGTCCTAAAACAAGGTGGCTGCCGACTGTACTTGGAGATGTAAATAATGTAGTAAAAGTGCTGTAAAATGTTCTGATGGACTTTTATACCGACGTTTCCCAGATGTAGTACTTAAAAATCGATTCAATACAAATCTTATATGTTATAAAATGAACATGCGCACAAGTTGAATTGCTCAGTTTTTTTTTTTTTTAGGATGGAAGGTCTATACTGTCAAACCAATTTGACAGTTTGCATGTTTTTTGTTGTCGTTTGAGTTCCTGATCTTGTTTGACCACAGTAGAACCTCTTCCAGACAGGGCAGGCTTCACAGCGGGTTTCGAAGCCAGAACCAGGCACAGAACTCCTGTGTGATCGGATATTTGACCACAATTGAGAAATATGACAACGGCGTGTTACATTCCCCCCATGGCAGGTTCTCACTGGTGCTGCTTGTGCTGTGAAGAACAAGAGGGAAAGTAACCCTTTCTAGGCAAACACATGCAGGGACAAGAATGCCAGTCAGTAGTTGTAAACTTGAATCTGGTTACATTTACCAAGTTACCCAATCAGAAGGGTTCTTTCAAGTATTAACAACACCATAACCAACTGTTGGTGGGCAAAAGACCAGATGTTGCATAAACTTTAAACAAGAAGACACTAAGCTTACAGTGGAATGGACCTCACCCGTCCATCCAACTGATGATCTGCAGCTCTGGTGTACATTAAGCACCATAGACACATTCCCACACAAGTCAAACAGAACATGGGTAAAGAATGTGTTTCTTTATTTTATTGAGGCTTTTATTGATCCATCATTGATACATAGCACAGTAGATGCATCCCTTTTGTAAAATACATAAGACATAAAGCTAACTTCCGATCGCATCCAAATCATCTATTTTCTGATCAATTATCAATAATTCATATGATTTCATTCATACGTAGCAAGGAAGCAGTTGATGAGAAATACTGTAAAATCTCCCAAGATTTTGGCGGAAGCCATGGTTGTCGTCGTTGTCTAAATCGAAGCACTTTGGATGTCTAACAGACACTGCCATTTAGTGTGGATAACTGTGATAAGTCATTTGATGATTCATATTCATCATTCATTTCCTGGTAAAGTGGTATGACAGGGTGTTCATACAAAACGGTCGAAGGTCCAGAGTGATGCCAGATCCCGGAACCCGGGTCCTACTAGGGGTCTTGGTGAGGGTTCAAAGGTCAAGTGAGCCGTGGTCTGCGGAGCGGTGCTGCGGCTCAGGCCTCGGAGGACACAACCTCAACCTGACCGCAGGTAGTGTGTGTGTGTGTGTGTTAGAGTTTCGTAATCTCTAGGGTCCTTTATCATTTTTCTTGAGAAAAAAAAAAAATAATAAAACTGGAAGAATATCAAGAAAAGAAAAACAACAAAAGCAACCTATTTCCTCAAGACGACCGGTCATAGGTTCATGCGTAGATGATCAGGCCTCTTGGCCATGACTGGGAAGGTCTGCTGTTTGAACTGGGCCTGGTTGGCGCCGGCGGGCTGACGGATGGGCAGAGGGGCCGAGGCCTCGGCGGTCGCCACGACGTCCATCTGCTCCGGTGTGGACACCTCCATGGCCTGCTCCTGGGGGGACTGGAGGGCCGCTGCGCCTGGATGCAGGGGGCCCCGGGGCCAGCCGTCCCCTGATGAGAACTTGATGGGGCTGAGGAGGGGGTGGGGGTGGGTCAATACCATCTGGGAAGATTACATTCCAAGCAAGAATCCCATTACCTAAAAGGATCATGTTGGGGTTGAAACTAGGACGCATACCTGACTGGAGTTCTTGGGCTCCCCAGGAACCGCCGGGGGGAGCGGATTTTGGGTTCCAACGAGAACCTCCCCTTGACGTGCTCCAGCACCGAAGGAGCCACGTACGTGAAGCCCTGCAGCAGAGGACAAGAAACGTGAGCGCCACACAAAGCGTCTCTGAGAAACCAGAGAGGGTCTCCCGTGATCAGATTCCAGCCTCCTCTTTCCCGGCAGCACGCCTACTAACCAGGAAGGCCTGGTTGGCGCTCTCGCTGAGCGTGGAGTCGTCAGGGCTGTCGACCGGCGTCTGGCTCGTGAACTTAGAATCAAACTGACTCACATCTTCGGCAGATTGCTGTGGGAAGGAGACATGAGGTGGGTTAAGTGTAACCGGAGTGGATGGTGGGGTCTGAAACAGGAGTAGGGGCAAAGCTCAGCTGCTTACAAGGAAAGGCTTGAAAGGAGGCTCCACCTTCCTGGCTAGAAGCTCCTCCCAGTTGATGTGTCTGAAAAAGGGATGGGCCTAAGGGAGAAGAAGAGGACGATCACAGCCAGGCTCTGGAACACACCCAGCATGAGGACTTCCAACGGCAGATATATGAAGCCGTTTTTTATTTGAAGCGTTAGTGACTTGTGTTGACAGAAACCATAAAAGGTCTGTGAAATACAAGTCCACGTTTTGAAGTTCCAACTGAGTGAAGTGCTGCCTCGTAACTACCTCAAGTACCCCCCCTCTTCTCACCTGCACCTCCGTGGCATCTTCTACCCCCGCTCCCAGTCGCGACGAGGCGTTTCTCTTCAGCAACTGAAAACAGAAGACATCAGAAACATCAGTCAAACCTGACAGCCGGATCATGGCGCTGACGTAACGTCCGCAGCGTAGCTTCGTACCCTTTTGAGGAGATCTCTGGCTTCTTGTGTGAGGTAGGGAGGGAGGTTTAACTTGCACTTCAAGATCTTATCGATAGTCTTCTTCCTGTTCTCGCCAGTGAAGGGGGGCTAGATAGCAGAGAGAGAATGACAGGTGGATAGAAATAGAGTGACAGGGGGGAAGGGGGGGGGGGGCAAAGAACCAGAGAGAAGGAGAAAGAAAAGAAGAGATGGTATCCAAAGACTGTGCTCTCTGTACGATTTGACCCACTGAACGTCCCCCATGTGACAACAACAGTATTCCAACCTGGCGCTAAGCAGAGGAGGGTGACGTGTGGTACTCACGGCTCCTGTCAGCATGTCGTACATGAGCGCCCCGAGGCTCCACCAGTCCACTGCTCTGTTGTGGCCGCTCCTCATGAGGATCTCTGGAGCCCTGCCACAACAACAACAACAACAGCAGTGTTTCCCTGCCACAACAATAACAGTGTTTACCTTATTTACATTTAGTCATTTAGCAGACGCTCTTATCTAGAGCGACTTACAGTAAGTACATTCTCCCCGAGGCAAGTAGGGTGAAGTGCCTTGCCCAAGGACACACAACCTCATTTGGCATGGCCGGCTATCGAACTGGCAACCTTTTGGATAATAGCCCAATTCCCTAACTGCTCAGCCATGCTGCCTTCCCAGGGCTAGGAGGGCTCGAATGGCAGCTGGAACCAGTATGCTTACATGTATTCGATGGTGCCGCAGAAGGTGTGTGTGACTGTGCCGTCGTGAATGGACTCCTTGCACAGGCCAAAGTCGGTCAGTTTGACGTGACCTGGACACAAGTACATGTACTTACTTTTCGGCACAGAGCAGGAAGTGAATTGGTTTGCACAAAACGTTTCACAGTTCAGTATGTAGAGGAGAATAAAATTACCCCAAAACATCCATTTATTTGACGTTTATTATGTAGTTTACTAAACACGTACTTGTGAATACAGATATGAAACAAACTGGTGCATGTGAGGGATCCTCAGAGTAAGCGTTACCATGGTTGTTGAGCATGATGTTCTCTGGTTTCAGGTCTCTGTAGATGATTCCTTTCTGATGCAGATGGCCCAGTGCCATGGATATCTCTGCCAGGTAGAAACTAAGGACGACAATCGCCACGATGCAGTGTCACAGTGGTCAAGGCTCGTGCACACTGGAACTAGCAGCAAAAAGACTTTCCTATATCCCCTCCCCCCTCTCTTCATGTGTCCACACCGCAGTAATAAAAAGTATGGTACACTTAGTTCAAGTTGTCATTTTAACAGCGTGAACCGTCTTAAACTCAACTTCATTATTTAGCGCAGCTTTTCTAGACACAGTCCATTAAATGTAATGCAGCAACTTGATTATTATAGTTTCTTATCTTTTAAAAACTCTACTCACCAGGCGGTGTCTTCCATGAAAATACCCTCTCTTTCCAACTGCATAAACAGTTCCCCACCTGCAGGGCACAACGCATCAGCTCAGTTTATTTGTACTGCAAAACAACAACATAACAGGGTGAAATATACATCTGTTCATGTTTACATGCCGGCTAACCATCTTACATTTACATTTTAATCTAAATGATTAAACTACAGCATAATGGAACAGTGTACCACTGTCTATACTGGCCGGTAGCCCCACCCCGGCAACAAGCCACCCCCCACCCCGGCAACAGGATAAGTAGTAGAAAGAATGGCTGGTTGTCCATCTCCGTCTGAATGGTCTCCTTGGTGTGCGTGTGGCGTGAGGCTTGATTTACTGACCGCTGAGGTACTCCAGGATGAGGTAGAGCTTGCCCCCTGTCTGGAAGGCGTAGATGAGATCCACGATGAAGGGGTGCTTCACCTCCTCCAGGATGTTCCTCTCTGCCTTGGTGTGAGCCGTGTCTTTAGCGTTGCGCACGATCATGGCCTGGGAGTTCCACCAAGACGGACGTCAGACGGTTAATCATGTTCAAATATATATATTAGCCACTTAGAACAAGTTAATGGCCTCTGATAGTCACACTATATCAGCATCTTCTCTGACTTCTGATTGTTTATACTGAGCAGCGTGTCTATGTGCCGCTTTATTACATACAAGTTAGTTTAGCGTACCAGCATTAAACACAAACCAGCAGCAGGACTGTGTTTCTGCACAGCAGCATGCTAATGGTTTGACACAGTGCCGTAACTGCCAAGCAGATTGTAGCAGAGTAGCACAGACTAACTATCTGATCTGCAATCTACCAACTATCTGCAAGATCTTACCCAACCACAGCCTCCAAAGACAGCCAATTTACAGAAAGGGCGACATCTTTATCTTTTTGGGGCAGTTTATAAGACATAATTGACAGATGCCAAGTGAATCCAAGTGAATCTATTGGTAGATTTTCTAAAACTATAATGTATACTTTATTGTTCTTTAATGGCAAATCCTTTACTTGGGACAAAAAAGGATCAAAGTAGATACCTTCTTCAAAACTTTCATTGCAAATATTTTGCCCGATGCTGCTCCAACAACTTTTCGAACTTGAAATACCTACAGAGACAAAATAAAAGTATGTCTTAATGGCCAATGCAACGGTATTCACATCAATATTGATAATATAAATGAGCGCCATGTTATGAAGTTGTCTATGAATGAAGATGACTACCTTCCCATAGCCTCCCTTCCCCAACACGCGCAGAAGCTCAAAACACTCCGGCCTAATGTTCTCTGTTCCTTGATTGACGTTGTCTTCTGAAATCTCAATCTTTTCACAGTCGTCCATATTACTGTGAAAATACGTTTTACACACACACACCAAAACATTTTAATATGTACTCCAAAACTGAGAACACACAAAACCTTGTATGCAGTCCAAAGATAGAAATGAGAAACGTATTCAGAAGCAAACATCCTGTAAAAAGTGGAAACTTACAACTCAAAACCAGTGCACTGCTCCATGAAGTCGTTGATTTGCGCCTACAACAGAAAACATACATAATATTTAAAAATGTCTGCCAATTTTAACTCTGGACTCAAGACCTATAGACAGCCACTGGATATAGATAGAAACACTGATAGCACCAATGCAATGGAGCCAGTAGCACCTTACACTGGATAATTACAATAAAGTTAAAGCTGTATACTTAGATAGTAGATCAGATATGTACATGGGTAGAGAACAAGATCGTCCAGGAGTTGGGAACTCTGATCCATATCCTATAATTAGAATCGTCTAGCATAGCATCTCTGAGGGTTTTAGGTTATTTTCACTGTGATTGGATGGCAACTCTGAATCTCTTTGACATTGCTTGCAAATTGGCATATAACAGTACACATCTGATCCGACTTAAAATATACTGAGCTACGTTTAAAGAGTGGACTAGTTTAGGTCCAAAAACCATAATGAGATTCAGAGTTGCAAAATCCTTCAACAGTTATGTGATGCAAGCCATTTAGCAACAACGATTTTTTGGGTGCAGAACTGTCACCCATACAACATCACGCAATCCATCACTGGGTTTCCATAAATATATATATTTTTAATACTGACATCTCTAGTAGAGTATCTCAAATGTTTGTTTAACGCAAAATTCCGAATATTGAAGTTCCAGACTACTGTAGGATAAGGAAGTCTTTATTAAATCGAATCTATTTTAGGATCTCCCGAGTCCTCACATGGACCTACTCCACATTGCACGAGTGCCAAAATAAACTGTTGCACGCCAGCAGCAGAGGCAAAGCACGCTTCGTTTCCGTTAGCTCGATTCGCTGCAGCTGTCAACCTAGCTAGCAAAATACATAGGTAGCTAATGTTAAGTCAATCATCTGTTTAAAACAATGCTTTACATGTATGCACACTTTTGCTATTTCATGCATGAGAAAGAAAAGCGTGCAACAACACCATGCAAGTGACAGCAATCGAAAGCTTGCACCAGTGACTGACAGATCATGTGAGGTGGTGGTAGTAGGCTACCGAGTTAGCAGGCTAGCTAGCTAGTATTGTAAAAACGGGCCTGAAAGCTTCGGCAGTAAACCTAACACGGGCCTGCTGTAGCTTGTAGAGTTGTGAAGTAGCTTTATAGCTAGCATGGCTATAAACAGCTGCATCTGAAGCTCGTGCAACCACACCCGACATGATTCTCCTACTCACATCTTCGAGCTCATCGTCGGAGACAGTTTCTTCCGGCTGATCCAGATCGATGTCGAACACGCCAGCCATACCTGCGTTTAGTGAGTCGTTGCTCGCTCAGTCCGTGAGAATATCTCGCGCTCCCCACCTCATGGACAAACACACATCGCCGCCATAACCGGCTACTACAAGGGGCATGCGCACAACTTCACCAACAAGGCAGGCATAGTACTGACCCGCTGGTGTGATGCAGGAAAGGCGCCGATTTCGAGCGTTTCGTGCACACTTTCCTTCAGCTGTGAACTTATCTCGAGTCAAATGACAGTTCGCCCTCATTTACCTGGCGAGTTAATACAAGGCTATAACAATGTCAGTCGTGACATTACAACTTGGACAGTGTGGTAACCAAGTAGGGCACGAGTTGTTTGACGTGATTAGCAACGACGCTAGCGACGTTCAAAGAAAAGTGTACAGTGAATGCAGTCGTGAACGCTTCTTCAATGAGACGACAAATGGAGGTAGAATGACTATTCAGTTCCTAAAAGCATAACTACACAACATAGGTGCCGTACTAGTGCGCTTCATTAAAATATCGTTGTCGTTGCGTTCCTCCTCAGACCTGGTGGCACGGGCTGTTCTCATTGACATGGAGCCAAAAGTCATCACGCAGAGTGTAGCCAAAGCTGCTAAGTCGGGGAGATGGAGATACGACGACCAGTCTCAATTTAGTCAGAAGCAGGGCTCCGGAAACAACTGGGCCAACGGGTAAGGGTGGAAAGATACCATGACTGACTGAACTGTCTTGTGAGTAAAACCAGGTTATTGCTGCTGTGTTACTTGCTCATTTGTTTTCATTGTAACAGGTACTGTGTCCACGGCCCTCATCACAAGGAGGTGATGGAAGACCTGGTTCGGAGAGAGGTGGAGCTCTGTGACAGACTAGCTGGGTTCATGGTCATGATGAGTGTAGCAGGGGGCACAGGGTCTGGCGTGGGCACATATGCTACTCAATGTCTCAGAGACGCCTACCCAAACTCCTTCATTCTCAATCACCTGACCTGGCCTTATGGCACTGGAGAGGTTAGTCTCTCTCTCTCTCTCTCTCTCTCTCTCTCTCTCTCTCTCTCTCTCAAGGTTTGAAAAGATCATTCAGGTAGCTTTTGAATCATACACTTCCATGTATTTGATCATGTACTTCTTGTTGCTGTTGTCTGTGCAGGTGATAGTCCAGAACTACAACTCGGTCCTCACCTTGTCTCACCTCTACCAGCTCTCCGACGCCCTCCTGGTTCACGAGAACGACACTGTGCACAAAATCTGCTCGCAGCTCATGAACATCAAACACATATCGTTCGGTGACGTCAACAGAGTCATTGCTCACCAGCTGGGCAGCGTTCTACAGCCTGCTCTCACTGGGGAGTCCCACGGCGTCTACGGACGGAATCCCCTGGGTGAGGAGTAGGAAGGGGGGGATACACCACATCCCACACACACACCACACACATCCCACACACACACCACACACACGTGCAGGGTGTTACTGTGTGTTTCTCTTCCTAGGGGACCTGATGAGCAGCCTGGTTTGTCACCCAGAGTACAAGCTGTTGAGCGTGTCTACCATCCCCCAGATGGCCAGCTCCTCCATGGCCTACAGCATATTCTCCTGGCTTGGCCTGCTCAAACACCTGCGTCAGATGCTCATAGCAAATACCAAGATGGAGGAAGGCAAGTCGGACCAGCAAAGCATTAGCCTCTTGTAGAGCCTGTGTGTAAACAGCATGATGATGAAAGTTTTCCTTGTTTTTATGGTTCTGTCCTCTTCAAGGTATTGATTGGCAGGTGCAAGCCCCAGTCCTCCCTGGCATGGGTCGTGATAGGTCTAGGAGCCACATTAGGCAGGGATTTAACCCATCTGTGGCCAATCTGCTCATTTTGCGGGGGAAAGACGTGTACAGCGCAGAGACAGGTGAGTAACCTTGACAACTACAGGGTTCAATAAACACAATGTATGTATACAGTATAGTGTATACTAGGGCTGTCCCCACTTAGTCGACTAGTCGATTTTCTGGTCGATTAAGATTTTTTTTAGTCAAGCTGCCATATGGCAGTGTGAGATCTGATTCCCGCTTGTGTCATCATTGCTGAATTAACGAAATGTTATATATACATATACAGTGCCCTCCAAAAGTATTGGAACAGTGAGGCGAATTCCTTTATTTTTGCTGTAGACTGAAAACATTTGGGCTTGACATCAAATAATGAACGTGAGACCAGAGATCAACGTTTCAGCTTTTATTTCCAGGTATTTACATCAGGATCTGATGCACAACTAAGAAAATATCACATTTTGTTTGAATCCACCCATTTGTCATGTGAGCAAAAGTATTGGAACAGATATACTTAAAACATATTTAAGTGAATAAGACTTAATATTTAGTTGCAAATCCTTTGCTTTCAATAACTGCAGCAAGTCTGTGACCCATTGACGTCACCAAACTTTTGCATTCTTCCTTTTTGATGCTTTCCCAGGCTTTCACTGCAGCCTCTTTCAGTTGTTGTTTGTTTTGTGGGGTTCCTCCCTTCAGTCTCCTCTTAAGCAGGTAAAATGCATGCTCTATAGGGTTTAAGTCTGGAGATTGACTTGGCCAGTCTAATACCTTCCATTTCTTGCCCCTGATGAACTCCTTTGTTGTTTTGGCAGTGTGTTTTGGGTCGTTATCTTGCTGCATGATGAAGGCTCTGCCAATCAGTTTGGTTGCATCTTTCCTTAAATTGGCAGACAAAATGTTTCTGTAGACTTCCGAGTTCATTTTGCTGCTGCCATCATGTGTTACATCCTCAATGAAGATTTATGAGCCCGTCCTAGAAGAAGCCATGCAAGCCCAAGCCATGACATTACCTCCACCGTGTTTCACAGATGAGCTTGTGTGTTTGGGATCATGAGCAGTTCCTTTCTTTCTCCAAACTTTAGCCTTTCCATCACTTTGGTAAAAGTTAATCTTTGTCTCATCAGTCCATAAAACTTTGTCCCAGAATTTTTGAGGTTCATCTCTGTACTTTTTGGCAAATTCCAGCCTGGCCTTCCTATTCTTCTTGCTAATGAGTGGTTTGCATCTTCTGGTGTAGCCCTTGTACTTTTGTTCATGAAGTCTTCTGCGAACAGTAGATAGTGATACCTTCACTCCTGCCATCTGGAGGTTGTTGCTGATCTCACTAACAGTTGTTTTAGGGTCTTTCTTTACAGCTCTCACAATGTTTCTGTCATCAACTGCTGATGTTTTCCTTGGTCTACCTGTTCGACATCTGTTACTTAGTACACCAGTAGTTTTCTTCTTCTTCAGGACATTCCAAATGGTTGTACTGGCTATGGCCAATGTTTCTGCAATGGCTCTGATTGATTTTCCATCTTCTCTAAGACTCACAATTGCTTGTTTTTCACCCAAAGACAGCGCTCTGGTTTTCATGTTGTTTTCACCTCTGAATACAGTCTGCATAGACAAAACCTATCTTACCCAATCTGAACCTGAGTGTAGACATTCAGTGGTATTTATTGATTGAATAATGTATGTAATAGGACACACCTGGGCAACAAAACACACCTGTCAGTCACATGTTCCAATACTTTTGCTCACGTGACAAATGGGTGGGTTCGAACAAAAAGGTGATATTTTCTAATTTGTGCATCAGATCCTGATGTAAATACCTGGAAATAAAAGCTGAAACGTTGATCTCTGGTTTCACATTCATCGTTTGATGTCAAGCCCAAATGTTTTCAGTCTACAGCAAAAATAAAGGAATTGGCCTCACTGTTCCAATACTTTTGGAGCGCACTGTATATATATCATATGTCATCATTGCTGAATTAACGAAATGTTATATAACATTTCGTTAATTCAGCAATGATGACACAAGCGGGAATCAGATCTCACACTGCCATATATATATATACTCTGTTTTCAGTTTATAGTCAAACTTGTAAACTGTGATGTCAGGGCCACTACTGAACAGCTTTTGTCTTCTCAAGGTGGATTTCAAGAAGCAGCCTTATATTCCCCTTGGCTTCCAGCAGAGGAGGCTTTCAGCACGTGGAAAACACCTGTCCCCTTCAACAGGTACGAGAAGTGTGCTACGCTGGTCAGCAACAGCCAGGCTCTCCTGGGCCCTCTGGATAACATGGTGGGGAAGGCCTGGAACATGTTCGCCTCCAGGTGAGCTTCCAGATCGAAAGGAGGAGACGTTTTCTTAATGAATGTCCGTTTGATAAAACCATATACACCTGACTGGACAGTAAACCGGGTGGGGGGGGGGGGGGGGGTGTAGTTCCCATAGTAACCCACATTGTGACTTCTGCAGGGCCTACATTCACCAGTATACCAAGTTTGGCATCTCTGAGGAGGATTTCCTTGACAGCTTCACATCTCTGGAACAAGTCATCTCCAGCTACAGTCAGCTGGGATGCTAGCTGGAACAAGTCATCTCCAGCTACAGTCAGCTGGGATGCTAGCTGGAACAAGTCATCTCCAGCTACAGTCAGCTAGCTGGAATAAGTCATCTCCAGCTACAGTCAGCTGGGATGCTAGCTGGAATAAGTCATCTCCAGCTACAGTCAGCTATGATGCTAGCTGGAACAAGTCATCTCCAGCTACAGTCAGCTGGGATGCTAGCTGGAATAAGTCATCTCCAGCTACAGTCAGCTAGCTGGAACAAGTCATCTCCAGCTACAGTCAGCTGGGATGCTAGCTGCTGGGAAGGATGAGATCACTCATGCTGGGCCAAGAAAGGACATAACACTTGGGATGGAAAAACATGTTTACCCTTCAATGGAGTAATGTAATGGAGTACCATGTAATTGTGTGTACAGTTATAAGAATACATATATAATAATGGGGAATTTTAAGAATATAAATTTGAATGTATAAATACAATTTTGTGAATAATAAACTTGACTTTAAAATGGCATTGCTTTTCCTGAATACCATTGGGGTGTCAATATAAAAGGTGTAATCAGGAGTTGAGTGCTGCTGTGTAGAAGTTTAACGATGAGCTGCTTGTCTGAAGAAGCCAGCCTATAACCGCTCCCACAAACAGACAACATGGATATGCATTTCATATTCTGAGGAAAAAGTCAAAGCCGTCGAATTTATATTACATCCTGGCCAATACTTTATTAAGGACAGCTAAATCAGAGTAACACACACAATAACATTGTCAAAGAGCAGCAAAACACATTCTAGTTCACAACTTTAACAGAACAACTTGGCGTTTGAGATGGTCTTTACCCAAAACTTCAGCCAGCTTACAGACTGTTGTTGCCATGATATACAGACAGCCAACACCAGTCTGATAAGCTAGCTGACAGGATAGGACAGGTTGGCATTGATGAATACATGTTCAAATAAACCAAGGAATTTAAGAGTTTCCTCTGAACATTCAGTTTCTAACACAGGACAATATGAAACCCTTTGTGAAAATGAAATCCTACAGAAACTGTTAAAATTCCCTTTACAACTTTGATTTCTTATACACATGATTAACACAATTGATTTGTACAACTATGGAGTTCAAACTTAGTATTTACACTTACCTTAGATGTTCCAATCTTCAATAGAGGTTTGAAGCATTGCTTCAGTCTTAATAGTACAATCTAAAAAGTAGTAATTCTGATACAGTACCACTGAATAAAGTGAGGAAAGTTTTACTAAAAAACAATTACTTCCATCATACTCTGCAATAGGAAAACAAAACAAGACAAACTCAGACATGGAAACGAGAGAAATTATTTTAGGCAGTTTATATCCGTTTTGATTAAAGATGCAGTCTAGATGTACAGGATAAAATTACAAGTTAGCCGACTGAAAGTTACAAATGATATTTCCTTTTCCTATTTTTCTGTACTGTTTTGGTTCAAGGTAAGATATTTTCCAGACCATTTACATATACGTATATGTGTATACTGTCAAAAAAAAATATTTACAGGATGTGCAAAAACCACCAACACCACGTTGATCCAACTTGATATTGCTATTCTCCTTGACAAATCCCTCAAAACTAAAATGACAGATGATCCATAACTGAACGACAAGACAGAACAGAATGAGGAAAATGTAACCCTGAACTTTCTCACCAGCATACAAATCTAGTCCACACATATGTATGACCCAAAATCCAGCTATACCGTAACAAAATTAAATAACAGTCAAGATGAGCGGTTAAGAACTGTGTTCAATGGGAAAAGGACCCCTCCACGTTGCATAAGCCCTTGCAGTCTCTAAATAACTGACAAGGACAGTTATTATTTATTAGTTATTATTGACAGGATGCAAACTAAATTCTGTTGACATCCAGCTGCGACTGGAACTTTCTAGTTACTGAAAGGGTTAATTAAATTAATATCCTAGTAAGAATTACACACACCACCATTAATCAGCCGATTAACCAAGCACACTAGTACAAACAAATGAGGGAAGAAAAACGACAAAATATGTGTAAGGACAAACGCACATCCTCCAGAAAACGCACTCCGTGCTGGTTCCGCACATTTGGCTCCTTTCAGGATGAAAAGGGGGTGAGGTTTTAGTTTTGTGTGGGCCAGGCTGAGCAGGACCAGGACCGGACCCAGACCCAGAGCTGGACCCAGACCCAGGGCCAGCCCCCCAGCAGTACAGACAGTTGTCCAGTCTTATCACTTGGTTTTCTCCTCAGAGTACTTTTGCTGCTGCAGCCTCTTGGCATGGCTCTGTGCCATGGAGTTGATGATGGAGCAGACAAAATAGCACACCATCACCAGCACCACCTTCTCAAACACCCACGACAGCCAGTTTTCACCCTGCACAACAAGACAGTGGACACAGCAGGCACACATGTTACAACTGGCATCCCAGCTAAAACAGACCTCAATGACTCCCTTTCCCCCCGGTGCTGCTGAGTGAGAGCTTACCGCGGGTGTCCCTTCTCCAGCCTGGTGGTGCAGCTTGCTCCTCTGAGCTTCCAGGTACTCACTGAAGGGCTTCTGTAGAGCCGGACCCACCCTGGGCACAGACCTGCCCACAGCACACAGAAGAAGAAAGGCGAGAGAGAGAAACACATTATACATCATTAAGTACTTACCGTTGTCCCTTCACATGGTAGAGAAGGAGCTTTGTAGAGCACCAAGTCCCAACAGTAAAAGCTAAACAGCGTGGTTCTATTCTCAGTAGATACTGTCCCAGTTGCTAAAAGTAGCTATGTGTAGCTGGTTCCTTCTCAGGCAGGGGCCTGCCCCTGTGTTGCCTGGGTAGAACAAAGCAGTGAAGTGAGCCAGTGCTTCTCTCCTCTCTTCTTATATCGCCCTCAGGTCCCTATAAGAACCGGGCTGGGCCTATTAACCAGGAAGTGACTCTTCATGCTGTCATCACAGCCTTCTCGGCAGGAGCAGGCGTGTTCAATATGACTCCATATATGGGAGCCAGAGACAGGGATCGTTTCAGTGAGAGGCCAAGGGCAGCACATATAACAATGGCCCTTACTCTGCTCGCTAGCTTCATCATCATCATGCATAGGCGTGTCGCAGACGCAGTACTCAGACAGTAAACAGTACTACGATTCTAAGAGCTGATGATAAGAGTTGTGATAAGACATAATTTACACAAATCATACAGTTGACTACTTGTTTGGGGACATGGTTAATTTTAAACAAAGACCTGCGAAGAGTTGTCGAAGCCTGAGATAGCCTCGACTGACTGACTCAGCCTGCCTTAGCCGCATACACACTCCTGGGAAATCACCCTCCGACTTCAGCACCACAAAAACACTTCACAACGAGTCACACCTGCCTCTACCCGTATGCTACCAGAAGACTCCGCAAACACACTCCTGAAACCAGGATCATAATTGTGCTGTAAATGAATATATCTGTACCAGACAAGTTTGGCTTGAGATAAGCATCGACGTGAGAAGACAGATGGGACCTAAACAGTTAAAGAAAAGCTGCTGATTGAAGAATGCACTCTTTGCGAGTTTTAAGGATGTAGAGAGGGATGTTTTATTTGTCTTTGGGACATCCTGTAGCTCGAGTTTCCTGTTGGTTAAGAGGGGATTCTGGTTCAGTCAGAGCCATACTGTCGTGAGTCAGAACAAACATTCCATCAAAGAGCCTCACGCTTAGCTATCAATGGAGGGGAATGCAAGCAAGGGAAATACCCTTCCAGGAGAAAGCAAACATGCACACAGGCACGCACTAACCTCACTGAGAGGAGCCTCATCATCACGGTAGTGTTTCACAAAACGGGATGGATTTTTTATCAATCTGATTTCAAATGAAGTCTAACAAACCAGAGGAAGTATGCTGAATCTGCAAAACCTTCTTCTCTCTTTCTCCGTCTCACGCACACTTACTCACCCAATCAGAGACACCATCTGCTCCACTATGTGCTTGCTGAACGTTATGATAACAAACAGTTTCTGTGGGAGAGAGAGAGAGAATGGAGACGGATGAGTCAACGGTGAGTATTGATACCCCCCCTAGCCTGCATCCTGCTGTGAGAACCTGAGTCCAGGACAGCACGGAGGAAGGGGATGAAGGCCTGCTTTGAAACCCATGACTCATGCCCCCTACCCTGCTCTTACCCCCCAAACCCTCCGTCTGACAAGACATGATGCGGGAGGTCCAAGAGGGAGAGAAGCAGAACCCCCCCCCCCCCCCTTTCATCCCCTGAAGGGCCGTGGTGAGATCACAGGCTAGTACGACTAAGATGCAGTGATTGGTCTGGTTACCACTGCGATTCACGCGGACACAGCGAGTCTTGCACCGTCTAGGCAGGGATTAGTCACTAGGGCAGACTCAACAATGAAGACAGCCCATAATTAGCTGTTCAGAACTGGTTAGCAATTTTTTTTTAATCATGCCATTAAGTAATCATCTAGCTTATCCTTTCATCTCAAGGGTCCTTTATGTGCAAAGCCCACATTAAGCATGGCCGGGAAACAAGTTCTTCAAAGGGATTGTGTACCAAAACAAACAACAACAAAAACTTTATTTCTAAATAGGATTATTTGTCTGTGAGTGCCCACAGCGGACTACAATTCCCACCTGTATGTGCATCTTGACGATGGCTTTGCCAATCAGTGTGGCTCCAAAGAAGGTCCAGAAGGGAACCAGGAAGTGCCCACATGTGATGCCCGCCAGATCAAACAGAGGGTTGGGGATCTGTGAAGGGAAGATAACACCTTCCTTAATGAAACCGTAAAAGTGGGCCTGTGCAGAAGCTGGAGACCACAGCCTTCAGGATGTGTGGACTTACTGAAGCGCAGGCAAGGATACCGAAGAATCCGACTTTCTGCACCATGTTCTGGACACCCAGTTTTGCTCTGGTGACAACGTCCTGAAAGCAGAAGGCATGAAACAGATCAGTATAAGAGTTCTTCATAAAATCAGACCAAAAAGCGCTGATGCAGTTCAAGTTCCTGAAAAAGATGCTTGACAAGACAAAAGGAGTACATCAATACAGCTTGGATTTTCATTTGAGTTCTCTCTCTTTGGGTAGGTCTGATGCAAGCCATGGCACAAGGGTATTGAGCTAGTTTGATCCCCTCTGGGGGGGGGGTGTGGGGGGGTGGGAAGGGTGTGGGGGTTGAGTAGGGAGGGTTAGAAAGGGTGTGTGTGTGTGTGTGTGTGTGGGGGGGGGGGGGGTGGTGGTGGTATGGTTTTATGGTGAAGATCAGACCTATAATTAATTTGAGTAATATATTCATTCAGATCAAATCAACTGTAATCTCTGAGCCAAAATCTACTTTAATCTCTGAGTTTAAATACATTAAACCCAATCTCAAAATTCTACACACGACCATTGGCTAACATTTCCCAACAATGCCTCCAGGGCTGATTGTTTCCCAAAGAGCTTGAGCCATGATGGACACCAACTTCTTCATTTCACATCCTGCTGAGTAGGAGTCTGGAGATGGTCAGCCGTGCATGACTTGAGGATGACAAGCTGGAGCAGGATATGACAGGAGGCTGATGTTGAGTCAGTGTGTGAAATGAGATCTAAGCTGTTAGCTGTCATGTGAGGGAGGAGAGCTGTCCTTCAACTGGATTCACAAAGGATGGAGATGAGAGAAAGATGGTTAAAGGGGAGACGGGTTCTTGGTGACTCAAGCCATGGAGTTTACTGGAAATGGAGAAGGGGGAGTGACTTTTACTGAAGACATGTGACACATGGTGGCCAATCACAGTTCAGAGACAGATGTCAGAGGCGATGGACAGAAGAATTGGATTATAAGTAGGTTAGGGATGGCACGCAACTAGAGACTTGATAACCAGTGGAAGAATGTTGAAGGACAAAAGAGCTCTGCCAAAAATCCGATGGAGGCTCGGTCGGTGTTGCGCCACAGGGAGAAACTGATGAAATTGATGGCGTCTGATGAAAGCAGGGAGGCTATTTGCCAATTCTGACTGACTAGGAAATTGATTTGTAAGGAGAGGAGTGATACTATTGGCCAATTAGAACTGTGGGAGTAAAGTTCGGTAATAAGCCATATATAATGTGTTCACATCAAACGCGAACCAATTATTCACGCGAATGAAGTGAATTTTCACGCAAAAAGCTAGGAGCCAACAGTTTTTTTCGTCGCCAACCATGTCCGAAATTACTACTATAAACAAATACGAAATAGTGTTGTATAGCAGCGGATGCCCACAGACGGCTACAACTATTGCCCTCCATTTCTTCTGAAACGTCAATGACATTTCAACATTGATAAACTTTCGCGACAGCGTCCCATTAATATTTCCAACTCAATGAAATAAGCAATGGACGCGAATAGCGCGAATTCGCATGTTTGCATTGACTTTACATGTAATCTCATCGCGCAATGAATTCGCTTGGCGTTCGGTGTGAACACAGAAGGACGGAGCGGAGTGGTCATCCTTACCTGGGCTGTCTCTGCCTGCTCCAGCATCTCCTCAAACTCCTCGTAGTCTTCATCGTCCGGGTCCGCCCCAGACAGCCTGGCCGCCCTGGCCATGAAGTAGGGGGGCAGCTCCCCGATGGCCGTGCCTGCTCCCTGGGGAGATTAACCACCAGGGGGGGGGGGGGTCATCTCTGGTTCCCTCACCATTACTAACCACCATTGCTGCTGCCTCAAGTATGGAGCAGTATTAGTTCCTTTGAACAAGCTAGAAAAAAAAGGCTGTCTGATTGATTTAAATTGAATTTCTAATCTTATACTCGGGGCCTAGTAATGCATCAGAAGGTGGGGCGAGGCAGACTGACTGACGAGGGCACAGTGGATGTTTACTCACCCACATGCAGGCCTCCAGTCGGACCTTGGATATGATGGACCAGAGGGAGACGCTGCCCTCCACACCCCCCTCTTGGGGACAGATGATCTGGTCTGGGTAGGGGGGCTCTGGGAAGTCTGTGGAACCACACTCGTACGCCGCCAGGGTGACCGATGCGATGTGAGGACCCTGAGGGAGAGAAGGGGGGCAGAGGTAGAAAGACAGAGGTTGGTTTTCACTTTTTACTTTAGAGCAAAAGACAGACAGACACACACTCTCACACACACACACACAAATGCTGAATCACCACAGAACCCTTGACAGTGTGGTATGCAGCACCATTCATCAGTGACTGGAGCTTAGCCACCTGGCTTCATTAGCAATCGGGGCACCTGAAACCGCAACATAGACCGCCCATTATACCTTATTGAATTCACTGTGACAGGAGACAGACAGCTCCCAATTACTCAGCGATGATTACCTCAAAGAGGGAGAAAGCACACTGGGGAGTCTGCTATTCACTACCTGGCAAAATGTCCCAATCACTGCTTTTCCTTTGAGTACAAAAGTGCACACATTTCATTGTTGTTGGTCAGTGTTGCTAGCAAGTCGAAACAGATCCTTCTCATTAGGATTACTGTGAAACAATTCTGTTCTCAGAGGTTAGGAACATCTGTCTTCATCTGTAGTCGTGATCCTTCTTGAAGAATTCCATTTCAAACCAGTTCAAAAACAACCAGACTTCCACAAATTCCATGAATCATCATAAAGTTATGCTGCTAACCTTCAGAACAGACCCATGATATCCTCCTTGTTCTATGGGACTCTATGATACACAATCCACTCCTCCAGGGTAACTCTACTAGGGCACATGTGGTCCAGGACCCTTGCAGCCAAGGGGGTTTCCATCTCCCTGACCTCACCTCTGACTAGGTGGTTCAAAGGCTTTATTTTTGTTGCAGACAACTCGGGCAGGGAAGGTTAGAATGGAGCATTTCAGTTAAGTACATTCTATATGGTTGTTTTAAGTTATCAGAAGCTAATCGCCCTACTTATGACAGAGGGATAGCAAATTATCCATGCGAAAGTGTCACTATTTTGGAAGCACAATTCAAGATGGATGTAATATTGTAAACGATGACCGAGCAGTAAGGAAATTTGTTGCTCTAATCGAGTTGGCAGATGAGGGGAAAAAGATGAGGTCACAGGCTCCTGTAAGTGAGGTGACACGTCATGAGGTCAGCCCTAGCAACAGCAGGCTTCCAAAAGCCACATCTCCGATCGGTTGGTTGACACAATTTCAGAAACTATCCTGGCACGACAACGACAGCACCACAAATGGTTACCGCTTCTGAAAGTGGTCTCGCATTGTGTAGACTTGTGGATTGCTGACAGTCTCTGGTTTACAAGTTCTACCATACAAAAGCCGACACAAATCGCACAAAGTGTGCCCTTCAGCAGAATCACTTCCCACTGCAACCAAAGCTCCATTTCACCACAACAAAGACCTATGTCACAATGCCACACACTCATAAGTGTGACCTCACCATAGGAACAGGTCACCATGTGACTGTGGCAAGTGACTGGATCCAACTTTACTCCAGATCAATAAGGGGGGTATAAATGATGATGTAGTTATGGGGGAGTTTGATGCTAACCATAAGACGCTGTGTGGATGACAAATGAAAGAGGCTGCTGGGACCTGGCCAGAGCCCATACCATGATGTCATTAAGAGATAACCCAAGACACAGCATGTTCATCTTAATCAAAGAGGACAGAGTCCTACAGACGACACTGCCTACGTGATGAAACAAAGAGTATCAGAAACTAAGGAATAATAACAAATAATGTATGAGAAATAATAACTATAAGTATGTACTCTTCCACAGAGTGTATACTCCTCCACAGAGTGTATACTCCTCCACAGTCTGTGTACCCCCTCCAGGTGTCACAGTGTCACCTCACCAGGTAGAGCAGGAAGGTGTGCAGGCCGGTCCCCAGGCCCACAGAGGACAGGATGCCCAGGCCCACCCAGTAGGCACACCACAGGAACCTCTTCTCCAGGTGCTGCACGTGCTACAGATGAGGAGAGAGGACGATAGATATTTAACCCTTTAAAACAGGGGTTTTCAACTGGTTTTGTCCCAGCGACCACCATTCTTACTAGAAAGTAATCCGCGGCCCACTGAGGTGCCTGCGCGCGGGCGCGCGCGCTGACGTGTGCGTGCGTGCATGTGGATAGAAGGAAGTTTTAACATTTGGTTTTCCATGTTGCTTTCATTTAAAAACCTCAAACAAATCTATATATATACTTAAAAACCTCAAACAGTATACATAGAATCAGAAACATTTAAATATGTGTATGTGAGATTCTGAACACAAATACAATATTAATAATTATTTTATTTTTTTAAATCAATGGTGGACTGAACAACATAGGCTCATGTCGTGGACCCCCTGCAATGCCGCCGCGGACCACCAGGGGACCGCGGAACCCCGGTTGAAAACCCCTGCTTTAAAACACACCCTCATCCGTGATTTGCATTGTGTTCACAGCGCCGTGCTATCATACATTGTGCGCCTGCCTAATTAGGTTACGCTGGGGGTTCAGTTGGATATTTCAGAACTTGCTCAAATGTTAATTATGTCGGTTGGAACTTGAGTAAAAATGGTGTAAAGTACAAGGTCAAAGTATGTCTCCTTAGGATTTAGGAGACTGGAACTAAGGATGAACGCTACAAACTGTAACATTGTAGGCCTCATTTATTTCCTCATACAGTTTATATAAAAAATGTTGCATCATTAAATCGAACCGGCTCTTAAGATTCCAAATTATTTTCCTGTTCAATGAAACAGCTCATTGAGCAACTGTATTTCCTTTGGCGACCTTTCATCTGTGAATATCCAGGCATATATCATCTGATCTGAATATTCAGTGACTTATCTTTAACCTTTAAACATTTCCCTCTGGGTTAGTAGAAGTAGAATTGACTAAGAACACAAGACAGAACTAATCAATGACAGAGGGTTTGTTTGTTTGGTCCTCACCTTCTGATGAGCTCCCTCTATAGAGTAAGCCACTGAGAACAGCGAACACAACACCAGGAAAAGGAACACTGACCCCTTTCGCCGCCATAACCTAGATAGAGGAGAGGGGGAAGGAGGAAGAAGTTGACATAAGGTTGCGGTTAGACAGGTTTATAATCTGTGTTCTTCTGTGTATCTGATAAAGATCTGAGATGTGCAACCACACGTGACTGACAGAGTTAGGTTAGTTACGGTGGCCGTTTTCCCAGATTAATAAGTTAACGGGAACCATGAGAGTTTCCCAACCTTTCCCCTTATCCTAACCAAGGCATGGCGTCTGTTCACAGACACTACTTGGTTCACGATTTCACAACAACGTGGTGATCAGGTAATAGTTGTTGTTACAACAGTAACGTGAGAGTACTTACTTTAACGTCCACTCCTTCAGTGTAATGAGGGTTTCCAGTAGGAAGTAGTGGAGGGTGACCACGGGTCTCCTCCACAGCACCACAGACAGGCGCTCCTCTCTGTCCTTGTGTCTCCTCTCGCTAACCGACGAGTCTGGAAGCACAGGGACATGCTCGTTTACCAACACAATGGTGGTGTCAAGGGACAAAGGTGGAGGTGCCACCGGTATCATTAGCAAGTCGGTCATAGTCGTTGAGAAAGTATGGCATGCAGTATAGGTGTGATATCAATCTCGAGACCTTTGGTCCTTGAACCCTTGGTTATGTGGCCATGGACAACCAATGTATTGTAATCTTCTTCAAAAATGTAAAGAGTACATAGGATGCCCATAGGGGTGGAAAATGTATATGTTGTGAAGTCATCTACAAAACCAACCTGTAGAATTTCCATTGTGCTTCCGTTTGCCTCCTACTCGCTTCTGTGGTTGTTCGCAACTAGCTCCATTGGCTGCCATCTCATTTACTGACCTGCTGAAACAGGTGACCTGTAGGACATCATCAGAAATGCTGTTGGCTTTAATGTTTTAGCTCATCTACTCTGCGGCAATCTATTGACTCCATGTAGGTAGATTCTAAAACCGGTTCTTGTTGATTGTCTAATACTGGATGCAGCGAGATGATGCGTATATCATGGAACATCTGCACATGCTAACCGGTTAGGTCGCTAGGCTAGCTAGCTAGCAGTGGTTAAGATATCTAGCTAAATAGCCAGTAGGTAAGAAGTAGGGTGGAAGTCATCGTGATTTAGCAATGGATTACCTCGCTTGTGATGAGTTGTGATAAAACTAGCGGTAAAAACGGAGTCCACAACAAAGAAACAGACCATAGGCAGATTACGTTTTTAAGAGACTAAGCTAAGAATGAATTGAACTGTCATACTTTCCTCCTTTGACCCGGAAGAACAAGTTTTGTTTCAGTCTGGATTTACATGAATATTATAAAAGTCCTTCTGAGACAAGTAGATTGTGTGAAACAAATGTGTCAGTATTTAATTAAATGATTTTGATCAGGATATGATTGATATATAATGGACTTTCATAGATAAAAATAAAAAAGTCTAAAACACCACCCAATACTACTACCGTTTTAACGATAATCTTTGGAGGACTCTAATTTCGAAAGCATTTAGGATGGTCCAATCAGGGGTTCACAGGTTTACTAAGAACACTTACATTACAATAAATAATCATGTGTATTTTTATACTTCGACGTTTTGGTATTTTTTTTCTTCCCCCCCTACCACTACCGGGACATATTATTACATATGATAGGTGATGATAGGAAAACATCACCGAATGAAACAAGGACTAAGGAGATGGCAGTCCATTTCCGCAAAATACGCCGTGATGGCTATTTCTGATGACCTCTCGCCAATCATAACTCAAAAGGGAGATTATTTTTCTAGAAATACATTAAAAAAATATTACAATTTTCAAAATAATGGAAGAAAATCCTTGCAGTAACCTTACAAAATCCTGTCGAAAACCTTCCTAGAAGCGTGTAGGCTCAGCCGTAAAGGGAGGACCAACTCCGTATTATTGTCTATGAGTTTACTGATGAGGTGTCAACATGCTATTGGTCATGTGGCGTACCTTTAAATTTAAATACATATATAGGACAACTATATAGACTTGGAACAACACAGAAATGGAGCCTGATAATCTTTTCATACAATGCATTTACTCTACGTAATCTGACAGTTGCTTCAACATTATTAGTCACTGTTAACTTTTTATTAAAGTTATTTATATACAGAAACTATACCACAGCCATTCACTGTGTTAATACTAATAATTAAAACAAAAATAGACCAATAAATCTACAGAAATACCTTTTAACAACTGCACATTCGTGTGCAATGGAGCCTTTAGACACAGTCAAACATTGACAAAAATAAGGCTTGAAGAAAGTAAAATCTTAAATTAAAACTCAGTGCTAATAAACCAGCCATATGCATAAAAAAAAACGTTCTCAAACATTTCTGTAACATTCGCAGTACAGTAATTAGATGTTAGGTTTCAGAGTATACAAAGAACATATAAAACGATGTGCTATGGACAGTGTTGAGCTTGACCACAAATGCCTCATTCCTGTGTGGTAGACATGGAAACCATAGGCACAGTGACAGCAGATGGCTTGTTCTATTCCTTTATTCACAACATTGTTCTGGACATCTCAGCCTTTCTGCGTGACAGCCGTCAACCGCCATCAGCCAGTCATGAACCTGTCACTCATCGTAATGAAGCGAGGACAAGAACTTATCCACATCCAGATCATCCGGGAAGGAGTCCAGCAGCTTCTTCTGCTTCTGGAGGGACAATAAATCAAAATGTGTCATCAAGTTTCTTCATCAAAAATACAAACAAACGAGACCGTACGACACACAAAGTCAATCTCACCTTGGCTTTCTTCTTGCTGCTTGACGAGGCCGAGGCCTTGAGCTCCTTGGTGGAGCTGTTTCCCTGGGGCTCTGGTTGCTTGCGTTTCTTCCCCTTTGAGGACGTGGGCGTGGCAGCTCCAGCCCCATCCTGACGCAGGCTGTCCTTCAGCGGCGTACCCGTCCTGGCGATGGCTGCTCGAGACAGGATCATCAGCGTGTGGGCCGCCATGTTGATGCTGTTCTCGCTTCCTGCCTCACTGGCGGGGCTGCAGGAGGGGAGCTCCGGGGTGGCGGGAGGCACCAGGTGCCTGGGGGTGCCTTCCATGTCTCTATTGTGCCTCTGCCGAGCAGGCGTCCTGGGGAAGTCCAAAGATTCCTCGTGGAGACGGCCAGACCCAGGGGTTGGAGGGAGCGGCAGGTCAGGGCAGCCCGCTCCGGGCCTCTTGGCTGGGGTGGTCGGAGGTTGGAGAGCCTGGATGTCCTGGAGCATCTCGGCTGCCTGCTTGATGAGTGGGCTGGTCTTGGAAGGGGACATGCTGGAGAGCACGTGCAGGGTAGGCGTTGGTGGGGTCACAGGGGGCGGGCTGATATCCCGGGGTGATGGTGTGGGGGCCGGCTCACGCCTGCTCCCCTGTGCCTGGTTCTCCTTATTAGCCGTGACGGGAGACTCCTGAGTGGGAGTCTTTTTTTCTGTCCGTCCCACGTGGCCCTTTGCAAGACTTTTCTCCAAAGACTCCAGCTTGCGGTTTTCCTCCTTCTCCTTCCTGCTGCCTGACCGCAGTCTATGGTCAGAGGAAGAGGACCTGGTGTTTGGCTTGTCCGTTGACCTTTTCCGACTGTCGTCCTTTCTGCCTGTGGACTGGGATTTCCTTCTCGTCTCTGACTTCTTTGACGAGTCTGACGTCTCTGCATTGCTACTGCTGCTGCTAGCATCTTGCCGGCTGCTAGCATCTTGCCGGCTGCTAGCATCTTGCCGGCTGCTAGCATCTTGCCGGCTGCTAGCATCTTGCCGGCTGCTAGCATCTTGCCGGCTGCTAGCATCTTGCCGGCTGCTAGCATCTTGATCGGCGACGATTTGCGATCCAGTGGGTTTTTTCGTGTCTTCTTTGGGCTGCTGCTGGAGAGGAGAGGACATCTCAGTCTCGGCTGCGTTCCATGTGGTGGGACTGTTGTCCGTGCATCTCACTGTCTCTATCCTTCTTTTAGGCCTGTTACCACCCAAGATGGCAGGTCTGGTTCTGGCCTGTTTGGGAGAATCTGTCCCAGACTGCCGGCTCGGAGAAGGTGACGAGAGGGTGTTAGCTGCCAGGGCCTTAGGCGGGGTGCTTGTGCCGTTTCTGGGCTGGGGGGGAGATTTGCCGGCTGAACCATCAAAGCACAGCATCCGTCTGTGACCGGGACTGGTACCTGCTGCTACCTTGGGCAGGCCTGTCTTCTCTGAGGACTGTGGTTGGACTGGATTTGTAGGAGCACAGGGACCAGCAACTCTGCTCTTGCCTATAAAAAAATAAAATAAAATAAAAAAATAAAAAGAATCGAGATGCCAAAGTTACATACAGAAGCAGCGCCAGGTGATCGCATAGAGAGAGTGTGTGGAGGCTAAGAAGCAGGGGTTACCTGGGACTGCAGTCTCACTGGGTTTCCCAGGTTCAGGGTGCTTCTCTGGGGATGGGACAAGGGGTTGGGCTATGGCTGGCACAGCTATAATCTGGAGAAAAAGTCATGAAATCATGTTAATGGGTTAGATTGAACTGCTAAACGCATCTGTGTTTAAGGCTCTGTCACACGTGTTACCTGATTGGATGCCACAGGGACATTCCTGGTGTTGCTCTGCCCCATGACAGATACAGGGATGACCATGCTTTGAACCATGGGCCGAACAGGAGAAAGAAAGAGTGTTGATCCTGAAAAAGTCAAAATCATGAGTGTTTACATCAAAGGGCATGACGTGTACCAATCAAAAACAAAACCACTGTGTATAACCCATCTTTTCTCTCTCTCTCTTACCGGGGGCATAAGTTTTAGCCTGAGGAGGTGTGGCCAGAGAATAGGAACCAGGAGTCCCAGGTGATCTCTGAGGGTTCCCACTGGACAGAACCATCTTACCGCCCTGCCCACCAGCGGTGGCGCCATCAGTGATCAAGAAATAGCTGGTGGGCGCACCTCCGAAGTTAGCACTGGTGGAGTCCAACGGCAACTGGATGATGTAGCTGGGCTGAGCCCCTTGCTGAAGCATGTTCTCCTTAGAGGGTGTGGCTACATCTAGTGACGTCACCGGCACCACCCCCCCGGTCTTCCCGCTGAGAGGACTGGAAACGACAGCAGGCTGGAGGACCTCGGTGCTCTGTAGGCTGCTCACCGCCTGCGCCGTCTCATCCAGGCCTGTAGGGGTGCCGGGCAGCACCGCGGGGGGCTGGCCTTCCTTGACGGGGGACGAGAGGAAGATGGTGGGGATCTTGTCTCCACTGATGCTGGAGACAGCCTGGTTCAGAGCTGCGTCGCTTGACGCCTCCTCCGGCTCGTCGCTGATGATGATCTGGAGGGATACCATCTTGCTGGAGTCCATCGTTTCCGTGGATACGGTGCTGGGTGTGGCGGTTGGGGTGGCAGTTGAGGGGGGTCTACTCTGAGGTTGTGGGTGGAAGAGCGCCGCGCTGTTAGGAGGTGCCATGGTAACATGAGGCATGTTAGCCTTGGGCTTGGAGACTTTGTTCACCTGAGCCGGAGCAAGTGTGAATGTGGGCGTGACCGACACAGAGGTAAGATGGAAGGGGAGGATTTTAGTCGTGGTTTTTAACAACGATCCATTCCCAGACGGGGTCAGCGCTCGAGAACCTTGCGTGTGTCCCGTCTTACTCACTTTAGGTGTGTTTGAACTGGTAGTAGTTCTGGTTTCAGACGTGCTTGTGCTGCAGGTAGAGATGGTTCCATGGGGGCTGTTGGAGGAGGGAGTGCTCTCCTGCCTGACAGCCTCACACACCTCCAGGAGGGCGGGCGGCTCGGGGCCAGCCCTGCCCATAGCTTCGTCTACATCCATGGCTCCCTCTTCATTGCTGAGTGCCGGGTCGGCAGGGGGAGCGGCCGGGGCAGCAGCTGGCGGTGCTTCTGCTGGTTTGTCGCCCCCTGCTGTGAGTCTGGTGGGACTGGGTCCCTTCCTGGGCCTGCTGGCGCTGGACCCGAGAGGCGTCTTCGAGGCGCTAGGGGGGGCGGATTTCCTCTTGTTCTTGGCCTCCTGCACTGATTTCGTCTTGGCAGCAAGGGACGCAGGTTCTTGTGCACGTCTTCCATCTTCCTGTAGGACCACTGTGAAATCAAATTGATTGGTCAATATTTGTCAATTGCATGCTTGATCTTCACTGAGCAGGGCTCTGTGAAGACGACATGTTGATTAAAATTAATAGTTCATAAAATGTCATGACTAAAACCAAGCACAAAATACCAGAGGTGGAATTTGAACATTTCAAACTGATTATATCATCTTTAAGGAAAGAACGAAAGTCCTCAAATACTGTAGTATCTTTGAACCTTTCAAGAGATGAAAGTAGGTTTGTCCGTACCGTGGTTTGTAGGCTCAGGGGTGTTGTCTGAACACCCTGCGTCTCCAGTCTGGCTAGCCTCCACAGTAGCCCCGCTCTCCTCCCCCGCTCCTGGCTCTGTCCCCTCGTAAGCCTTCCCTTTACCTTCAACCACGGGAACATGACCATTAGCAACACGGCTACCAGTGAAACTGCTATCACCTCATCTTCTCCATCTTCTTTCTCCTAAACAACAACAACAACACTAGAAATAATCTCAAAGTGTTTACTGCAGTCGAAGAGGTCGAACAGGGCCTGGAAGGCCGGGTCTGACTCCGTCTGCTCCAGGATGTCATGGATGGCATCGTCAGACATGTGGATCTCCCCCTGTGAGGAGAAGCAGTCAAGAGGAGGAACTGACTGCAGAGGACTCATCACAACGTTCAAGACTGAATGCACTCAAAACAGAAATGACACAGAGAGACAGAAAGAGAGAGAAAGATATATACATATGAGAGAGAAAGAGAGCGAGAGAGAGAGGGATGAGAGACGGACGGACAGACATACAGAAAGCGTCAATACAAACATAGTTCCTCACCTGGAGCCCTAATATTTCATCTATGGACTGGTCCGGCACCACCGTGCTCCAGGATGATTTTGAAGTCTGAGGGATGCCGTCACTGTGAGTACAACACAACAGGAAATAAGACAGGAGCCACAGAAATCACTTGAAGTGACACTGCAGTGCAAGATCCATTGTGCTACCTTGATAGGATTTTGTTGATGTTCTCTGCCAACTTCTCTTGTAATGATCTGTCACCTAAAATCTTCTCTCTTGCATTTTGAATCACCATTTGCTGAGGACATGAATCCACAGACATTACAAGGGTGAATTCATATAGGGAAAAAAACACCATGAAATGCATTAATCAATTAAGGTTTTATGTCTTACAGGGAAATTCTCTGTCACTGCCTCTTCACTTTGGGGCTCTGTTGCCAGGCTACTGGCGGCCATGTTGGATCTGCCACCCCCACTCGATCCACCGCCCCTCCTCTTGGGAGAGTCCCTGAGGGAAATTAGACCACAATCAAGAATCTATTAATAGACTGGATATTCATATACTCTCAATGTCCTCTGCACTGGCAAAGAACCTTTGATTGTCTCTTGAGGCAAGGCGTAAGGACACAATGAGTCTTAAGACACAGTGGGAACAGATCATTTAAAGCTCACCATTTCCTCCTTCCTGGGGACACTGGGCCAGGGGTTAGTCTGTTATCTGGGACCATAACGTGTATTGTTGTATCTTCTGGAACAGAACAAAGAAATGTCCACGTTCAAATCAAACTTTATTTATATAGCGCATTTCATACCAGGAGGCAACACAATGCGCTTCACAGTGGGGAAAAAGGAGTTGAAATAATTGAGACAATATTTAACATATATTAAAGGTACTGTGTTACTGTAATACATGCAGAGTTAAATGTGTTCTTACTCATGTTAGCAAGTATTCGGCTCTCGTTTGGTATCTGGCTTGGCGTGCTGCAGACGGGAGCCAGTCTGGGCGGCTGGGAGGAGAAGTAAAGGGGGGTGGAGTGTACTGGAATGGCCAGGGTGTTGCTTGGGGGGCTGGGCGTGGCTAGGCCCGTCTGGGGGGCAGGGGAAGTGGAGGGGGACGGCGAGAACGACTGGATTCCCTGTCGCCTCAAGTTGGCCAGTGCATTCGCGTTCCGCACCCGTACTGCAAAGGTGACGAGTATCGTGTTCAGTTAGACTTACACAGATTCAGGTTCCTGATTAAGAGCAGAAAAAGCTGTTATGTTATCATAGCATATGCTTGTAGTGTGTAAACTTACATCTGTTATTATGGCCAATTGTTGGGGAGTTCTGTAAAGACCTGGGGAAGAATATTATATGAGATAAAAGTGAGCAGAGTATGACATGGATTTTGCTTCTGTTGTGTGCATTACTGAGAGAAAAACGTACTTAATCTGATTAAGTGTGATGTCCAGTTTCTTCCATAACGACGTCATTATGGATGGTATTGGAATCTCGAGACTAGTTTCTATGAGAGAAGCTGAGTGAGCCAGGGGAAAAACATACCTTGATTGTCTTATATAACTGGCAAACAAGATAAATAATGTTGTTTGCAACTTACCTTTGGCTTTTGCTGCAACATACTCGTTCAGAATAGTTGACAGGTTTTTACCAAACAGCGACTGAAAAGTTACATGTTACAATTAGTGCTTTGTTTACAAACAATCTCTGATCTAACGAACCACTGGCACCCCTCTGACGGTGAGGGGTGAAAGGTCAGTATTGAATGTACTTGACAGCTAGTGTCTGAAAATACTATGACAGAATAGTCTACTCACGAATAAACAAGCTGGGATAGTTCCATCATCTGTACTGTGTTCCGCATACTCCTTCAAATTGGGGCTTTCATGAATGAATGCCTTAGTCGTAGAGGTCAGTCCCTCTTGTTGCAAGTACCCTGAAAACACAATCAGATGCATTATGAGGTGTTTGGGCATGCAGAAGCCTGATTAGCCGCCACACCATAACTCCACAATCGATATTTTGTCAAGCGCAATTTTGTCAAGCACTCTCTAGACAATTGTATCCATACACCCACATATTGACATTTAGTAGTATATTGCAGTGAAGTATAGCAACATGGCGAGCTAATGTTATACACAGCAGACTTAGCCTACCTAAAACGAGCCGCGCTATGTCAGATGGAAGCAACATGGCTCCAAACGTCTTGAAGGTACAAGTCAACAAGTTACATTATCAGCGCGTAAATATAAGAAACATTGAAAGGCAGACAGGGCTGGTAAGTAAATGAAAAAGCATAAAGCAGTTTGTGTTGTTCGTAACGTCCAAAGATTACTGAAAAGGCGGGGAATTGAACCCGTATAGACCGGAACTTCCTGAATGACTGAACGATTGGCATTGTGGTTATTGGAGTTTAGAGGCAATCTCCTTCATCTTTTATGTATTTATTTTTTATTGTATAAACGCAAAAATACTTACAGAGTATGCAAACACATACAAGAATGCAAGGGGGTACAACACAAATCATACAAAGAGTACAGACATCAATTGTTTTGACAGCTTTCTCAATAAAGGAATACAATATAATTTGAGTGTGTAATTCTTATTCTTTGTAAAAGATTTAAAAAAAAGATAGGTTTTCTATTAGTACATTTGCATCAATGAATGTGATATTTGCCCATCAATAACACAAAATTAATAAGATAAAATTGTTTTTCCTTCTTTTTATCACAACCATGAAAACCCAACAGTACATTCTCCCATAACAATAAAAAATCAGCAAGAAAATGGTCCACCACAATCTTGCCAAAATGTCTTTACACTTGAGCAGTACCAAAACAAATGTGAGACAGTTTCTGGAGGCTCACCACAGAAGCTACAGTTGGAATCAATGTCCTTTTTATATTTCTTTAAATAATGACTTGCAGGGTAAAATCCATGGATCACTTTGTAGGACAAATGTCTTGTTAACTAACAGGTATTTATGAGGTAAGAGCCAAACCTTCCGCCTACACAAGTTATAAACAAACATATTCCAGTAGGTATGAACATATGGTATAGAAACAACATTCTTTTGAAACAGGGCACATATAGACTTGTTATAGTTTTTAGGGAGTAAAGATAAACGATCGAGAGAGGGCACCTCATATAGATGAGGCCTATATACCTTTAAACAACATTAGAGTTCCAGACGGGACAGCATCAAACACTATAGCATACTCTCTGGGAGTAATGGGAACATTATAAAGAGTCAAGAAGTCCTCATAGCTTAGTACACCCTCATCATTGATAAGTTGACTCACCAATAAGATGTTGATGTTTAACAATTTGCCATGAATAAAGATTTGTTTCTGTAGAGTATATTCTCATTGTTACAATATTTATGTGGAGAAAAGTTGTGTTTGTATAACAGAGACAAGGCTAACAGAACTTGTCTATGGAAAGCAGACAATTTAGCAGTGATCTTATCAATATTATAGTTATAGAGTAGGAAAAAGTTGAAGCCTCCAAAAAGGGAAAATATAAAATTAGGTATAAAGTTTCATATTGAAGTACATTGAAAAAATGTTTGGCCCAAATTGTACAGTAGGCCTACGCAATGTCACATTAAATAATGTATTTGAACTTAAGCTTGTGTGATGGGTCACTCTATCGTTGCAGCGGTTTAGGATTATATCACAGTAAGTGAAATATCTGGAAGTGAACACCATTTTGCTACCTGCATACCTAGCTATAGCTTAGCTTTGTTTTGCTCCTATTCAGACCTACCCCTGGTAAATTGTAGAGCTAGCTAACTTCTAGACTTCTGCCTTCTGAATAATTTATTAATGAAAGAGTTTCTTGATTCAAGAACCTCATGCAAATATTGCTTTTCATTATGGTGGATTAATACCTTTTGATCTGTCTTGCTGTATAATGAGGATTAATCATGTTACACGCAAGTGACACTGAAAAGTCAGTACAATATGTGCTATTGCTGAGGTCAACCCATTAAATGTGTCTTCTGGGCACAAGAGTGACCAAGGTGAATTGTCTTAGAAATAAAATACTATTGTTAATGTAATGCAAAAGTAACTGAACACCTTACTCTCTACTGCAAGTAACTAAATAAAATACTAGTAGTTACTTTACAAAAAATGGGAAACAAAGTAATTTGTTTATGTTAAAATTAACGTTTCCCAACCAGAAGTTATCCAGTACTATAATCAAACCAAAGGAAGAGTGGACACAATGGACCAGATGGTTCGCACCTACACCATGCAAGCGGAGAACACGGAGGTGGCCTTTGGTGCTCTGGTACAATCTGCTGGATGTTGCCAATCAACGCCTACACGCCTACCCCTTTACTGCACAACACCCTGATAACATGGGTGCTGTGACCAATGCAAGGCGGCTGTTCATCAAGGAGCTGGGCAAAGAGCTTGTCATACCACAGTGCAAGTCAGGTCGCTGAGTGGTTAAGGAATTGGGCTATTGATCAGAAGGTTGCCGGTTCAATTCCCTGAATTCGAATTGTTGATATCCAAAATGCAATTCTTGACATCAAAAATTCGAATTGTTGATATCCAAAATTCGAATTCTTGATATCCAAAATTCGAATTTTGGATATCAAGAATTCATTGATTAAATGATAAAACGGCTTGCCATAACTTTTCAGTTTTTTTTACTCAATTGCTTTGCGAAGTACACCCCGTGCATAATTTTTCGGAGATATTTTCGTTTTTGGGTAGGCCTTAGAACAAATTGGCTACGCCCGCAATACTATGATAGGCTGACACATAGTTAGGTCTGACAGCATTCAGACATCGATGCGCTTATCATTTCTGTCCAGTAGGTGGTGGTAAAGTAAGATTGAATCCAAACTTGCCATTGAACTCAGTTGTTATCGAAGAAGAAGCATTTCATCCCGGTTTCTAGATTCAGTTCGTTTTGCTAGCCGAACAGCAAGAATGGAGGAGGCAAAAAACAAAGAGAAAAAACTGCCCGAAAAGACGGAGGAGAAGGAGAAAGAAAAAGGACAACAACCTACTGGGAAGGGCAAGGAGAAGAAAGAGGAGCAAGAATTGGTAAATATACGAACATTTCAAATCCGAAAAGCTCAAGGGAAGCGAAGCTTTTTTGCCTGAGTCACTGTGCTGGTTGACAACATGGTTGAAAAGGCCGAGAGCGTTGTCATTCAACAGTGAATAAGTCTTAGTTAACTAGCAATCACGTAGCTCTACTAGCTAGCCGCAATTTTAGGACTTTCTGCCGCATAAGAACTGTTACGATGTAAGTCATATTTGATTTGAAACATTACAAGCAGCCAGCTGGCTAAATGTTGCTATTACAGTACTAGCCTAGCTCTAACAGTGTTAGCATAACGTTGGCTAGCTAGCACTAGCTGCAATACGCGCTAGCTTGAGGCTTTGGTTTAACTGATTGTCAGCGGGTAATGACATAGCAGTTAGTTGGCGATATGTAGAAGTTCTGTAATGCGTTACCGAGATAGCTTAGTTAGTGAAGGCGGCTTATGCTTGTCTATAAAGTCAACAACTTGATCTGATAATAATGGCACAGTTCTAAAACTACCACCATTGCGCACAGCTTGCACCTTAAGAGTATTGGTTATTGTGGGGTTTGCTAATAATAATGTTCGCTATACGTAGTCCTGGGTTAGATCCCCGCACGGGGCAGTGTTTGGTGCTCTGGTGGGTGTGTATGTGCACCACATTTACAAGATGAATACAAGTTTCTTATTCTTCTAGTCTGAGGAGGACAAGCAGTTGCAGGAAGAGCTGGAGATGATGGTCGAGAGACTGAGTGTGAGTATCTCATGAACCAGTACACTGCTCATCATTCCTACTCCTCATTGTCACACGTAGAACCGGTTAAAGTTCTACTTTTATTGAAATATCTGGTCTGTATTTTCTATGTGTATCCCTCCCCCCACACACACTCTTACACCCCTCTACAGGAGAAGGACACATCTCTCTACCGTCCTGCTCTAGAGGAACTCCGCAGACTGATCCGTTCATCCACCACTTCCATGACCTCGGTCCCCAAGCCCTTGAAGTTCCTGCGCCCACACTACGCCAAGCTCAAGGAGATCTACGAGGGCATGGCACCCGGGGAAAACAAGGTAGGCCCTGTCAGATTACAGTTAGATTAAGATGACTGGAACTGGTGTCAGATTACAGTTAGATTAAAATGACTGGAACTGTTTCTTTTTTTTTCCCGTTTGATTTGAATTTTCGCAATGGAATGATTTTGATATTGGGTGTTAATAACACCTGGTATTCGTTAAGTATTCTCGATGGAGATTGGTTGGCGTTGTGTGACGTCTCTACCAGACTAGCTTTAACTTCCTGTTTGGCTCCGTAGCGTTTCTGTGGAGATGTGGTGTCAGTCTTGGCCATGACTATGAGCGGCGAACGGGAGTGTCTCAAATACCGTCTGCTAGGATCCCAGGAGGAGCTGGCATCTTGGGGACACGAATACGTAAGGTAGGGCCTCAGAGCCAGCTAGCATGTGTTTGTGTCAGCCACCTGACGACTACAGGCACCTTGTGGATGCTAGAAGAGTGACCCCTATCAGCAACTTTGTACTTAGTCAAGCTACCGAGACATTTTTATGACCACCTTTAGGTGGTCATCCGTGGGACACCATCAACACCTGCACCTACAAAAATTATTAGCTTTTTAAAAAATTGCATTTAATCTTGTCTCCACCTCATGTGTTAATGTCCCCTCTGTCTCTCTCTCTCTCTCTCTGTGTGTGTGTGTGTGCAGGCACCTGGCAGGCGAGGTGGCCAAGGAGTGGCAGGACGTGGATGACAGTGACAAGACCCAGCAGGAGACCCTGCTGAAGCTGGTGAAGGAGATCGTCCCCTACAACATGGCGCACAATGCTGAGCACGAGGCCTGTGACCTGCTGATGGAGATCGAGAAGCTGGAGATGCTGGAGCTCTACATCGACGACACGGCCTACGCCAAGGTCTGCCTCTACCTCACCAGGTGAGAGCCAAGGTCTGTCTCTACCTCACCAGGTGAGAGCCAAGGTCTGTCTCTACCTCACCAGGTGAGAGCCAAGGTCTGTCTCTACCTCACCAGGTGAGAGCCAAGGTCTGTCTCTACCTCACCAGGTGAGAGCCAAGGTCTGTCTCTACCTCACCAGGTGAGAGCCAAGGTCTGTCTCTACCTCACCAGGTGAGAGCCAAGGTCTGCCTCTACCTCACCAGGTGAGAGCCAAGGTCTGCCTCTACCTCACCAGGTGAGAGCCAAGGTCTGTCTCTACCTCACCAGGTGAGAGCCAAGGTCTGTCTCTACCTCACCAGGTGAGAGCCAAGGTCTGTCTCTACCTCACCAGGTGAGAGCCAAGGTCTGTCTCTACCTCACCAGGTGAGAGCCAAGGTCTGTCTCTACCTCACCAGGTGAGAGCCAAGGTCTGCCTCTACCTCACCAGGTGAGAGCCAAGGTCTGCCTCTACCTCACCAGGTGAGAGCCAAGGTCTGTCTCTACCTCACCAGGTGAGAGCCAAGGTCTGTCTCTACCTCACCAGGTGAGAGCCAAGGTCTGTCTCTACCTCACCAGGTGAGAGCCAAGGTCTGTCTCTACCTCACCAGGTGAGAGCCAAGGTCTGTCTCTACCTCACCAGGTGAGAGCCAAGGTCTGTCTCTCCCTCATCAGGTGAGAGCCAAGGTCTGTCTCTACCTCACCAGGTGAGAGCCAAGGTCTGTCTCTACCTCACCAGGTGAGAGCCAAGGTCTGTCTCTACCTCACCAGGTGAGAGCCAAGGTCTGTCTCTACCTCACCAGGTGAGAGCCAAGGTCTGTCTCTACCTCACCAGGTGAGAGCCAAGGTCTGTCTCTACTTCACCAGGTGAGAGCCAAGGTCTGTCTCTACCTCACCAGGTGAGAGCCAAGGTCTGTCTCTACCTCACCAGGTGAGAGCCAAGGTCTGTCTCTCCCTCATCAGGTGAGAGCCAAGGTCTGTCTCTACCTCACCAGGTGAGAGCCAAGGTCTGTCTCTACCTCACCAGGTGAGAGCCAAGGTCTGTCTCTACCTCACCAGGTGAGAGCCAAGGTTTGTCTCTACCTCACCAGGTGAGAGCCAAGGTCTGTCTCTACCTCACCAGGTGAGAGCCAAGGTCTGTCTCTACCTCACCAGGTGAGAGCCAAGGTCTGTCTCTACCTCACCAGGTGAGAGGACCAGGGGGACATGGTGTGTGTACGTGACTGGACCTTGCGGGCTGAGCACATGTGCTTCACACTCACACACGTTTACAGATGCCAGTATTACACCTCGATGCAGTCTCAAAGGTGTCCATGGTCCTACATTCAAGGGATTGGATATTCCTTATTCATTTACCCAGAGATGGCAAAAGTACTTATTGACATATGACAAGACACAAACACGTTTTCATTTTTTGGGAAACGTTTCTGTCTTTCTCTCTCTCCCCCACCCCTCTCTCTCTCCTCCACCCCTCTCTCTCTTCCCCACCCCTCTCTCTCTCCCACCCCTCTCTCTCTCTCTCCCCCACCCCTCTCTCTCTCTCTCCCCCACCCCTCTCTCCCCCACCCCTCTCTCTGGATCACCCCCCATCTCTCTCTCAGCTGTGTGAGCTACGTCCCAGAGCCAGAGAACTCTGCCCTGCTGAAATGTGCCCTGAACATATTCCGGAAGTTTAACCGTTACCCAGAGGCCCTCAGGCTGGCACTGATGCTCAACGACGTGGAGCTGGTGGAGAACATCTTCACATCCTGCAAGGACATGTGAGCAGAGCTCTACACAACACATCATCCCTCACACTGGCTTCACACACACACACACACACACACACTCTTCACACACAGATATGAGTCCGTACCGTATATGAACACATTCACCTTTCAATGTACATGAAAACGTTCAACGGTTCAGCTAAGCAAGTGTGTTGGTTTTGTGTGTGTGCGTGCAGTGTGATCCAGAAGGAGATGGCCTTCATGCTGGGCAGACACGGCATGTTCCTGGAGCTGAACGAGGACGTGGAAGACTATGAGGACCTGACTGAGATCATGTCCAACGTGCAGCTCAACAGTAACTTCCTGGCTCTGGCCAGAGAGGTGAGGGGCGTCTCCGCAAGATGTGGACTTCTGCTTCGCTGGGGGATAGTTTAGGCATTTTCAACGTCATGATCCTTACGTGAACTGCTTTCAGTCTACTAAAACGGTTTGATGGAAAGTCCAGTGAGATTGTGGGCAGGAGGATCATGATTAATTATAAAAGTCTGTTTTAGTTTGCATGACTCTGCATATCTTGTCCTAAAAGACTGCTTCCTGTTTTTGTAGTTGGACATCATGGAACCCAAAGTCCCTGACGACATCTACAAAACTCACCTGGAGAACAACCGTGAGGCCTTGTTAATGTGTCTTCAATATCAGCCAATCAGTGTGTGATGCATCTTCTTTTTCCTCGGTCTCACCATGCCTTCCTTCCTCCTCCGGCCGCTCCCAGGGTTTGGGGGTAGCGGCTCCCAGGTGGACTCGGCCCGTATGAACCTGGCCTCCTCGTTTGTCAACGGCTTCGTCAACGCTGCCTTCGGACAGGACAAGCTGCTGACGGACGACGGCAACAAGTGGCTGTACAAGAACAAGGACCACGGTGAGAGAGCACACACACACACACACACACACACACACACTGGTGTTAGTTTTAGACTGTTTGCTGATTGGTTTGAACACAATCCAAATATGTATCTGTTCTATTTATTTGTAATTATATAAATATATTTTTTGGGGGTCCACTTAATTTAAAAAATGTATGGAGTTTGAATGATGATGATGGTCATGATGATGATGGTGTGTTTGTTCCCAGGTATGCTGAGCGCGGCTGCTTCCCTGGGCATGATCCTGCTGTGGGACGTGGACGGAGGTCTGACCCAGATCGACAAGTACCTCTACTCCTCCGAGGACTACATCAAGGTCTGCTTCTTCACCCTCTCTGTCTGTTCTCCTGCCTCGTCAACATTTCCTCCCCTCCAACAGGATACTGATACCATCACTAACACCCACTGTGTTCTCTCGTTGGGTTTCTCCTCTGGCCGCGTCCAGTCCGGTGCCCTCCTGGCCTGCGGCATCGTCAACTCCGGGGTGAGGAACGAGTGTGACCCGGCCTTGGCCCTGCTGTCCGACTACGTGCTGCACAACAGCAACGTCATGAGGATAGGAGCCATCTTTGGGTGAGCGGGCCCCTTCTGAAAGCACCCCACATCAGGTCTGATCTCCTCACAGGAGAGCCATACAGGAAGATGCATTTTGAGATCCATCTACCGTGGAGGACCTTATATGTAGAAGCAATTAGAAACCACCTTTTACTTTGATGTGATGAAGGAAGAAGAAAACATTTATACATCTTGCAGTAGTCACACACACACACACGCAGGGGAAAACACACACATGCAAGGAGTTTCCACAAGTTCAGAAGTGTGACTGTTCCATGACCAGCCAGGGGGATGTGTTCTGTCTGGTAAAGCCCTGTCCTCTGCTGACTGTTCAGACTGGGCCTGGCGTACGCCGGCTCCAACCGTGAAGACGTGCTGTCCCTGCTGCTGCCCGTCATGGGAGACTCCAAGTCCAACATGGAGGTGAGCCGTGTTTGTGTGTCACGGGCTCCACACTGTGGATTCAGACCTTGGTGACCCATGTGACGACATGTGTCTCCACACGCTCCTGACGCTGCTGTGTGGCGTGCTCCGCAGGTGGCAGGCGTGACGGCGCTGGCGTGCGGCATGATCGCGGTGGGCTCGTGTAACGGGGACGTCACCTCCACCATCGTCCAGACCATCATGGAGAAGAACGAGCAGGAGCTGAAGGACACGTACGCACGCTGGCTGCCCCTGGGGCTGGGGCTGAACCATCTGGGTAAGGCACGGGGGGGGGGTTTGGGTCTGGGGCTGAACCATCTGGGTAAGACACGGGGGGGGGTTTGGGTCTGGGGCTGAACCATCTGGGTAAGACACGGGGGGGGGGGGGTTTGGGTCTGGGGCTGAACCATCAGGGTAACACACGGGGGGGTTTGGGTCTGGGGCTGAATTACCTGGGTAAGGCATGGTGGGGGGTTTGGGTCTGGGGCTGAACCATCAGGGTAACACACGGGGGGGTTTGGGTCTGGGGCTGAACTACCTGGGTAAGGCATGGTGGGGTTTGGGTCTGGGGCTGAACCATCTGGGTAAGGAACGGGAGGGGGTTCAGGTTTGTGGGCGGGGACTACTCTCGCTGGGTTAGGTACAGGAGGAGTTGGGCTGTGTATGTACTGCGTCCAACAGGTCTTTAGTAAATATTCTAACCATTGCTGTGCTCCCTTTCTTGTCTTGCTGTGCCCAGGTAAGGGGGAGGCCATCGAGACCACCCTGGCTGCCTTGCAGGTGGTGCCCGAGCCCTTCCGTAGCTTCGCCAACACACTAGTGGACATCTGTGCCTATGCAGGTACGCGCAGCAGTCACACGCTTTGCTCCCCGACCGGCTTGAGTTGTCCACGTTCTCCGTCCTCACCCCTCCTCCGTCCTCACCCCTCCCCCACCCTACATCCATCCTCACCCCTCCTCCGTCCTCTCCAGGCTCTGGGAACGTGCTGAAGGTGCAGCAGCTACTCCACATCTGCAGCGAGCATTACGAGGCCAAGGAGAAGGAGGAGGACAAGGACAAGAAGGACAAGAAAGACAAGGAGAAGAAGGAGACTGCTGCTGACATGGGCTCCCATCAGGTACTGTCCTCCGTGGAAACTCCAAATGCTCTGTGTCGTTCATTCACCTTCGTTAAACGTCAAATACTATGAAAACGGTGGAGAGGATAAGTCTGTCCGACCTAAAGTATACTCTGAAATGAATTTAAGTCCAGATCAAATTGCGGGACCTTAATGTCTGTACTGCTGTTCCCCAGGGCGTGGCTGTGCTAGGTATTGCACTCATCGCTATGGGAGAGGAGATTGGCTCTGAGATGGCTTTACGGACCTTCGGACACCTGGTCAGTATCAACGCGGTCCAACAGGCCCCAGCCTAATTCCTCTCTCTGTTGTTCTCTGCTGAACACGTTCCCCTTGTCCCTCCCAGCTGCGGTACGGCGAGCCCACTCTGAGGCGCGCTGTGCCCCTGGCCCTGGCCCTGATCTCTGTGTCCAACCCTCGCCTCAACATCCTGGACACGCTCAGCAAGTTCTCCCACGACGCCGACCCAGAGGTGTCCCACAACTCCATCTTCGCCATGGGCATGGTCGGCAGCGGTGAGTTGACCTCCGCCCTGACACCAGCCCTGTAGTTATCATACAAAACTAGTCTGTCAGCAGGCAACTTCCTGTTGGCAGACGCTTGACTTCCTGACTGGTGTTGTGTTAGTGACGAACGCGTGCTCGCTCCCAATCAACTGCACTTCATATGGAAAGACTGTTGCTTCCGAAGAGCAATTGAAGATTGTTGGAGTTGATCCAAACCACCATTTTCCTCTCAGTACTGCATGAGCTCGCATATGAATTCCCACAGTAAGCCAGGAAGTTGTTTCCATAGCAACTTAAATGACCTTCTCCTTCTTCTCCCTTCGCAGGCACAAACAACGCCCGCCTGGCCGCCATGCTTCGGCAGCTGGCACAGTACCACGCCAAAGACCCCAACAACCTCTTCATGGTCAGACTGGCACAGGTGGGTGACAGGCACATGCCACAGTGTGACCAGCACTGGCGTTTGTTGTTTGCTCCGCGTACACCCTCAGAATCACAGGACAGTGCGTGTGTTGTAATGTATGTTGGCTGTGCTTTCATGTGAGTGGACCTGGATGTCCTAACTTGTTCTGGTCTCTCCCTCTCCCGCACCCAGGGTCTGACTCACCTGGGCAAAGGGACTTTGACTCTGTGTCCCTACCACAGTGACAGGCAGCTGATGAGTCAGGTGGCAGTGGCTGGACTACTCACAGTCCTCGTCTCCTTCCTGGATGTCAAGAACAGTGAGTGTCACTTCTGTTCCTGTCCAATGTCGTACCTCATAACCGCCAGACTGGCCCCTTCGTTATTCTTTACTTTTTGTTTCGGGGGGGTCGTGAAGATTCACTTGTTTACTGGAAAGCGTTGTGTTGACAAATGGCACACTCCCTGCTGTTTTGATGTGTAGTCATCCTGGGTAAATCCCACTACGTGCTGTACGGACTGGTAGCGGCCATGCAGCCCCGTATGCTGGTCACCTTCGACGAAGAGCTCCGCCCACTTCCTGTGTCGGTCAGAGTTGGACAGGTAAGACACGCCCACAGTCTGATTCTTATTGGCAGATTACTAGGCTGTCCCTCTACGCTCTCTGGGTCTCGTGAGTTGCAGGTGGTTGAGGGGGATCCATGTGGGACCTGAAGCCTGGCATGATCGGACGTCTCCTGTTAAAGTCAAAAAAGTCTTCTTTCTTCAGCCTTTAATGTGTGTTTGATGTGCAGGCGGTGGACGTGGTGGGCCAGGCGGGTAAGCCCAAGGCCATCACAGGCTTCCAGACCCACACCACGCCTGTGCTCCTGGCCCACGGAGAGAGGGCCGAGTTGGCAACTGAGGAGTACCTCCCCGTCACGCCCATCCTGGAGGGATTTGTCATCCTGCGCAAGAACCCCAACTATGACGCCTAGAACCCCCTCTGTCTCCCTTGACTGTTGACTGACTGGCAGCAGGGGGTAGCACTCCCTGGCTCTCATTGGTCACTTATATTTTACTACTTTATTCCATGACTGAGGAGGGCCAGGAAGGAAGCGTGCCCCTTGTCTTTCAGTCTGTGGCTCTGACTCGATCACCTCTGAAGATGTTTGGTTGTGGTCAGGTTGGTTAGACTGAGACAGGGAGGGTAAATTGGGACCTCACTGTACTTTGATTGGTTAGCTCTTTTGTTGTGATCTAGGACAAGCTCCTCATCTGTCATGTGTTCAGTTGGGTGACCAATGCTCCAGTCGTCAGCTGATCTGAGGACAGTGTGTGAGAGGTAGCTGTCTGCTCCTTCCTGCCTCCCTGTTCCTCCTTCAGCCATGCAGTAGATGACATCGTATCACCGCCGTTGCTCCTTTTTCCAACATGTCTCCTCCTTTTGTAATTACAGCATGTAAAAAAAAAAAAATGTTTTCATCCAGTTTTTGTTTTGGTGGTTTTGTTACAGTACTGTAAAAGGTTTAAACAACAAAAAAATGATAATAAAAGTTTCAAGTCGATCATTTCTGTCCTTGGTCTGTGATGTTGGGATTTGAATATAAATGAATGAACACCCTAAACTTTAAGGACTTAGGATAACTGTTAAACCACAGGTAGGAGACAATAACTTTACATGCAAATGTAGATATTTTTTTTTTAATCACAACTAATGAAAAATAGGATACACAGGTCTATTGGCAAGATAAAGTCTGAACAATTCATTAGATATTTATATAAAAGAAAATGTACCTGTATTTTCATTACATCGTTTATGTATTTGAAGATCCGTTTTTAATACGAACCGACCCGACAAAACTGCCATCCGACAGTTCGCATTCAGTATTCCTCTAGCCACGCCTACATACAACTGTGTCATAGCCAGCAAAGGCATCCCCTAGGATCAGTCAGAAGCCGGCTGGCTGTGGCAGTAATCGCTGACGCCTTTTCGAGGAACAATACTAAACAGTCGGGAATTACTTGTACATTTGTTTTGTTTAATAGTTGATGTGTCTGTTGTCTTGTAGTCCACACTACGCCGGCACATTTTGGCGATTGACAAAACTTTAAATCACGCTACCCAAGGCCCCGTCACATGAACTTAATCCGGAATTGCCAACCGGCTTCCGGGAAGAATCCGTACAGCTTTGCAGACTCAAGGAGAGAAAGGTATGCTAACGCCATGGTTTATGCAGTTAATTCACAAACGTGGTAAACGCTCAATTACAATCTACATAAACTGGGAAACTCAAGATTAACCCGTGCACCGCAACTGTCTATGGATTTAAATGGTCCCCGTCTTTAGTCAAATACCAATGGGTCTGCGTTTTTTAATTATTCTATCGCAAGACAAGCTGTTAGCTAACAAGCTAGCAATCGCCGACAAAGTGTCACGCCAAAAGAAAGTACCCTCCCCGTTATTTCGAATAATATTGGTGGCGAAACGTCTGCCATTTGTTAGTTGACACTAGCTGGCTACTTAAATTGATCACAGTTTTAACGAAAAAAAGACCAAGTCAAAGGAAGGCCGACCCACGAGGCACTAACGTACGTTAAGCAACTATTACTCGCACGTTAAGCAACTATTAGCCTACTAGTCGTAGTAGTGATAGACACGCTAGCTAAATCGGTTGGCGTCGTTGGCTATAAAACAACGTTTAGCTTGCTAGGCTAGTCATGTTTTCAGCATTGCCATAGCTAGCTACCAAACTTGTCCATATGCTGTAGCTATGGCAGCTGGCTAGCTAGCTCCAACTGATTAACATACTTTACCAGCGGCAGTATAGCCGGCTGTCTACTTTGAATTCTGTCGTGACATGGAATAATAAGCCAGTCACTTGATACCATTTGACTAGTGACCATTCCAGACCTGTCTAGTCAGTTATTCTGTATTTCAGTCTTAGTTATTAACTGGTTAAAAAAGCTACTCGGTAGCTGGTGGTCACGCATATAGCCAGCCAAGCTAACGTGTTTTGGCAGTAGATAAACCGGTGAATGTGAAAAACAATTTTCAACTGCATGCTAGAGAAAGACCTGACCCATGAGAGATTTAAACACATTTGTAGAATTGTTTTGTTGACGATAAAACTAATTGAGTTGTAGCAGGGTTTTTACTAAATCGGAAAGGGCTTCGGATGTTTTTATGGTTGGATTGGATAGCGTAGGCCTGAATTAGCTAGCCAGCTAGCCTCCTTTCTTGTTTCTACAGACAATCGCTAAGTGAAATGGCCTAAGGAGTAGTTGGAGTAGTGAAACTGCATATACATTTAATTTATTTGCTCATTGACATTATTAATAATCGAGCAAAGTCACCATTGGGAGAGTGTGTATGGCCACATTAAATCAGTACATTCAAATTGTCTTTGCCCATGCCAGCTTGTATGAGCATGTCTACATTGAACACATTGTTTCCGCCTATTATTTGTGGTTTGGCAGATGCGTGATCAAGCAGACATTCCAAGAAGTCGGTTTAGGCATAGCCGCTCTTTGCCCACATTATATTGCTGATTAGTAGTTCTTTGAAGTGTTGATGTTATTAACTTAACGTTCATTAGAAATGTGTTTGGACTAAACTCGTAGTGGAGGATATTCATTCCATGGAAGGTAGGCGTGACACGTGTACTTTATAAATACTAAGCATCCTCTGATATAATGTAGTACATTTCTTGTTGTAATGTTCAGACGACATACTTATGTTTATTATTTGAGATGAATGGACTGCTTGATTTTTGATGGAATGGAATATCTTCGTTACTCATTCTGCGTCATGATGGTGATTTGGAAAATGACACAGCAGGTAGCTGTCGCTAGCGTTTTTTAAAATTCTCCTTCAGTGGTTAGAACCTGCATAGTCCAGATTGCTCAGTCCGCTGTTTTAAAGATATTTAAATCAAAAGTACGTGTGAACATAAACCAGTGGCTATCGGACCATATTTTTCTGAGAATGTATACTGGCTAGGCTACCTGTTGATCACACGGGAATATTGTATTTTAAACAATCCGCCCGTCAATTCAGATGTGATTCGTTGACGGTTTCTTTAGTTTTTATTTTAAAGTAGACGATAAATCGGATGGTTTTAAATATTGTCTGGATGCCGGGTAACGTATGTTGGTGTGTACTGCGCGCGCTAAAGTGGGAACCACGTGGATACTACGCATTGGGAAAAATGCTGTATGAGCAATGGCGCCGCACAGCACGCCCTCCCGGGTCTCACGTTACCAACGCTGTGAAAAATGTGGCTTTAAAGTGGAGCTTTCAACTTGCTAATGACCTACACCACATCTATTTAAACTTACTAGCTTTGTACACTGTTTTTCGCACGCTGATGCATAATAATTGATGCATACGTGGCATCTGAAGTACATATATCGATAGTAGAATTGTGCCGGGTTTTGTGAGAAATGCCTTCGACTTGTCTTGATTGACTAGCAATTCTGTATTTATTGACATCAATGACAGGTGCACAGGTTGTCACCGTAGCGCCTCTGCATCCGGTCACCCTGTGAGAGGATGATGCGAGGCACGTATGAGAATCGCCACGTGCACTTGACCGAGAATCCGAGGCTGAGCTCAAAATGGATGCTTTTTAAAATCAAGGTTGTCTAAAAAAAAAAAAAAAAAAAAAAAAAAACGGGCAAGTCCAGTTTTACCGTAACTTTGTATCGATGATGATGATGGTAAACCTGATCTTCCCTCGGTCCGTTTTTTTATACTAGTTTGGATTTTGTAACGTTAGCGGGCTGGTTAAATTAAGTGCTCTAAGAGCTGAGAGAAATTAAAATGTCTTATGACATTATGTCTACCAAGCAGTATCTCACCTATGGTCTACTACACTAACCGTTTAATTGCAATATGCTGACTTTGCTAAAGGAACTTGCCCAAGTTGCTCCAGCAAAATGTACACATGTATTACACAGCCAGACCTCTTCATTGACAAACGCTGTACAAACACGCACACACACTCAAACTTATGCAGTTTCTGTGACTTTGGCAGACTGCAGTGTTGAGAAAGAACCTGGGGAACAGGCTGTCCAGAGACTCATATCCACTTCTATGAAGTCTGACACTTGTTTTGGAAGACCACATATCAAAGGAACACTTTTTGCAATATGTGCACGTGCACTTACTGGTGTTTGGTCTGTGGTCATGTCAGACCACACACAACCTATAGCATGTTGTGTTGCTAGTTTTACAGTCTGCCTTATGCCAATAAAATTATACATATATATATTTTTTTCTTTCTATAGACTTCTGTTAAAGCAACCTTAAATTGTCTGTCTTTGCCGACAAAAAGGCCTTCAGATTAAACCATGTTGGTGTCACCTCCATCGTTAACATTGGGGTCGGATTTGTGGTCTATGAGTGGAAGATACCCCTGTCATAACCCACTGCAGAGCCTGTCTACCCATCCCAATGTCCCTGAAAGGCTTCTGTTCTATATTTAAGCTATGGGTTACATAGCACCGTGACTGGAATGATATGACTTCAGCCGCAGACCGCACACATGCATTTTACTCGAGTAGTATTTTACTCAACCAGTTCCAGAGGTCAACTAGCTTGTGTGTGTGTGTGGTAACATGGGTGGGGTGTGTGCATGCAAAGCCCAAAGTATCACCATCGGTTACGTTATTTAAAATGCTACGTTGTGGATGGACGCGGCTGCCACGCCTTTTCCGGGGGAAGTTGCAGTGTCATTCCCAGTGGAATGGGCTCGCCCACAGAAGGGTTCCTCTGCAGCCGTGTAGCAGGTTAAGCTAGTGGGTTTTAAATGGAGGTCAACAGTCTGCACGTCATGAGGGCCATGTTGGGGGTTATGCAACTGTTCCTGTTCAGGCTATAACCCTGCCACACACACACACACACACACACTGCGTCTGCTGCATGTTCAGTTCAAGTGACTGGGCTTGGTGTGGTCCTGGTGGGGGCTGGATATGGACACCCTTCCCCCAGCACGCACACACGCACGCACACACACACTGTACATTGAACCCCCACTCCCTAGGTGGTATACTCTTCTTTCCCCAGGAGAAGTCAGTCCACCTCCAAATAGCTAGCTTTTTCAGGAGTAGAGCTACAATTACAATAGCTACAGCTGTTTTTGGGAAAGGGGAACGTGCGTTTGTTTTGAGTCTTTTCCTGTTTTGAGCCAAGTGGCTTCTGGGAAGCGCTGTGGGAGCTACGCTGAGGGGAGGAAAGGCAACACGGCATGACTGCTGGAAGACACGGGCCCCTCTGCAGTGCAGCACCAGCATGACTCTTCTCAGTGTGGACGTGTGCATGTTCAGCTGCCTCTTGGTGTGTCTAGATGACTGAGGCGATAGACCCTAGTTGTTCCATCACAGTATTTGAGCATTTCTAGGATGCTGTCATTTGACGTGAGGTTACCTCCACACCGACGTGGGTAAACCGTTTGAGCCTGCGTGTGCCAGGGAAAGAAGAAACTTCTTTTAGCCCTCTTAGTGTCCACTCAGCAATAAGTCTCTCTCCATCTCTCACACACACAAACGCCTGCCCATGTCTAAAACTTCCCCCCTTGTCTTTACAGCCAAGCCGAGCGTTTCAGCGTTGAAGCCCATTGTTACAGTCATGATAAAGGTGCTTGTGTGGTGTTTGACTGTTGTTTTCGCCCTCCCACCTGTTCCCCTTTGTTTAAAGAATCATTCTAGACTTCTCTTCCTGGCTGAAAGAAGTCTGACACCCCCTTATAAAAAAGAAAAGGAAAAACCTTATCTGACTCAGCATGACTCAGGTGTTTTACTCCCACACTGTGTGTCTTTGTGTGTGCGTGTTGCTGTTCGCAGTTGGAACTGTAGGTCTATGACACAGTCCGCTCTTTAAAATGATTGCGCTTGTGACCCATTTGTATCTCTAAGTCATTATCTGTAGTTCTCAATGCCAACTCTATATAGATATCCCTGCCTGGAAACACAAGGAACAGACTGACGTCTTATCTGGGAACTCCCTATTTTCTCCCCCACTCCGTGGCCAGAGCTAGCGCTAACTGCGTTTTGGGTCACATGAGTTCTTGAGGCTATCGCCTTGGAATGCTATCCACACGGGTTATTTCAGGGGGAGTTGCGAAAGGGTGTTTTCACTCTTATGTTTTGACTCTTGTAATGTCTTGTCTGTCTGACCCACTCTCTATTTCTCTCTCTCTAGCAGTGAGATTACTGGACGAACCACCACATTGGCATTCCTCAGAGCCTTGCTCCCTTACCAGGGACTGAATACTGTTTCTAAATGTGAGTATAGCCACTGCTACCAGCTCTGACCCCAGCACTGGAACAACACATGCTCACTGCTTCCTCTCCTAGTTCCTCACCTGGTTCCTCACCTGGTTCCTCTCCTGGTTCCTCTCCTGGTTCCTCTCCTGGTTCCTCTCCTGGTTCCTCTCCTGGTTCCTCTCTTGGTTCCTCTCCTGGTTCCTCTCTTGGTTCCTCTCCTGGTTCCTATCTTGGTTCCTCTCCTGGTTCCTCTCCTAGTTCCTCTCCTAGTTCCTCTCCTAGTTCCTCTCCTAGTTCCTCTCCTAGTTCCTCTCTGGCCTCCTAGTGACATCTCCTCCCTCCTCTCTTCTGCTTCTAGATATGTGTGCCGCTCCCAGCCCCCCCATGCAGAACCCCAGGAAATGAATAAAGCACCACAGCCTATAACGGGACCCCCCCACCCCACCCCATCCCCTGGACTCTCACAGGTATGGCACACACAAGCATGCACACACGCGTACACACGCGTACATAACCCTTGATCTGCCCTTCAGTCCAGTGGTTCATCAAGTCCTCCTCCCCTGTGCCCCCCCCCCCTTCTGTCCTCTTCCTCTGAAAGCCCCCCTTCCCCCCTGGGCAGCCCCCCTCTGTCGTGTTCGCCTCCCCGCCTCCACAAATGAACCCGACACCCCAGCCCAGACAGGTATGCCTCCTCCTCGTCACTCCTCACCAGCACCTGACACCCTCCAGAGGGAAACATCCCACTAACATGGCCACTGGGAGTAGCTGTATGCAATTGTGGGTTAGCAACAAACGGATCCATTGTGCAGTTTCACCACACACGCCAGACCAATCGTGAGGGGGAATCTAATCTGAATAGCAACGCTTCATCGTCTTGATTCAGCTAGTTGATCGATCTCACTGAACACCTCACCCCCATCCTTGTGATTTCTGTCGTGCCTGAGTTCCTCATTTACCCATGGGGGGGGAGTGTAGGGGGGTGAGCGTGTGTGTAGAAGGCCTTCACACTCTCCTTCACCCCCCTCCAGTGTGTGGGTTTGATCTCTGACCTTTGCCCTGTCTTACTCTCCCTCTCTAGTTTGCCCCGGGGCCTCGTGCTTTGCACCAGCAGGTACTAACAGGCTGACTGTGGGGGGGGGGGGGAGGGGGAGGGGGGTTAGGGGAATTTTAACCTGTCCACCTGCTTAATGATTTGTGCCTTTCTGAACATTCACTTTCCTGCACACAGCTATGAGTTATTGAACTAAACTTTGCTAACTGGACTTGATTAAAGTGTGTCGCAGCCCTTTTTGCAGTGTTAGAATAATAACCCACATTGTGATAGAGTAAGGCCTCCGTGCTTAATAACACTCGCATTGTGATAGAGTAAGGCCTCTGTTCTTAATAACACTCACATCGTGATAGAGTAAGGCCTCTGTTCTTAATAACACTCACATCGTGATAGAGTAAGGCCTCTGTTCTTAATAACACTCACATCGTGATAGAGTAAGGCCTCTGTTCTTAATAACACTCACATCGTGATGGAGTAAGGCCTCTGTTCTTAATAACACTCACATCGTGATAGAGTAAGGCCTCTGTTCTTAATAACACTCACATCGTGATGGAGTAAGGCCTCTGTTCTTAATAACACTCACATCGTGATAGAGTAAGGCCTCTGTTCTTAACACTCACATCGTGATAGAGTAAGGCCTCTGTTCTTAATAACACTCACATCGTGATAGAGTAAGGCCTCTGTGCTTGGCAGTGACACTCTCTCCCCTGTCCATCTCCTTGCTTGCATGCTGCTTGTTCATTCACTGCTTTGCTGTGTAGATGAAGGGGACTACCTGCTCTGCTCTGTCATCCTAACTGACTGGTGCTTTCTCTCTCTCTCCCTCCCCTTTATCTCTCATCTCCTGTCCTCTTGCTTCCCGTGCTGTGTGTGTGTGTGTGTGTGTGTGTGTGTGTGTGTGTGTGTGTGTGTGCACGCTCACGTTGGGTGTGTGTGATGTGCTGCTCAAGGGAGGATTCAGGTCACTGCAGGTAACTCCTCTCTCTCTCTCTCTCTCTCGCTCTCGCTCTCGCTCTCTCTCCCCCCTCCTTTCTCTGTGTCTGTGGAGGCTGTATGTAGCTGGTGTTCTTACCCTGGCTTCACTTGTGCTCTAGGAAAAGCAGCTGAATGTCAATGAAGAATCCCTGAATAAAGCATTAGCCAGCATTAGCATTAGCAAGCCTTTATTCATAGTCTTACTTTGGCTGCAAGATCAATATGCTTCTAATAAACAGTTCAGTGGGCGTAATCATGTCCAAGGATAGCCAGTCTTAGTTGATTTGAAGTCCTTAGGTGTTGATAATGGACGGAATGGTCTCTTTTTAAAGCAGGTTTTAACTTCTGCACTTCCCTCCTGCCCCCCTCCCTCCCTCCCTCCCAGCCGTACTATGGCAGCAGGCCCAACGCCCCCCGCGGGGTCCCGCCCCCCAGCAGCGCCCCGCGGCAGGTGGCTCCCACACACGTGTACCAGACGACCGCCTCCCCCATGATGATGATCCCTCAGCAGCAGATCCCCTTCGCCACTTCGCCCCAGGGCCCCGCCTACTTCATACCTGGAGGACAGGTAGACACTCCCACAGGCTCACCATGGCATTCTCTGTGTGTGTGTTAGGACTGCGCGATTATGGCAAACATGTGATTTGTTTGGTCAGTATTGAGATTTAGATTATTTAATGCGATTACTCATTGACTTTAGAATGCATGTATTGACCTTACATTTGGATTTCTTCAAATCCTTCAAATATAATACAACTGGGGGGAAATTGTAACAATCCGCCAGGGGTGTGTGTGTGTGTGTGTATGCGTACATCATGTAAACTCAAAGGCCCTCCACATTCAGAGCTGTCCCCTTCATGTTCCTGTATGCTGAGTGGACTCATGCTTGTCAGGGTCCAAGTTAGTCACATCTTTAACATGAAGGGCGTCTTGCAGGCCAGCCCAACTGACCTCAAGTGGGAATCAAGGGACCTATGAAGCGTCCTTTACCCAATGCTGACATTGTCCCCTCTCTGGATCTCCCCCTCTCTCTGGACCTTCCCCTCTCTCTGGACCTTCCCCTCTCTCTGGACCTTCCCCTCTCTCTGGACCTTCCCCTGTCTCCCCATCTCTCTGGACCTTCCCCTGTCTCCCCATCTCTCTGGACCTTCCCCTGTCTCCACATCTCTCTGGACCTTCCCCTCTCTCCCCATCTCTCTGGACCTTCCCCTGTCTCCCCATCTCTCTGGACCTTCCCCTGTCTCCCCATCTCTCTGGACCTTCCCCTGTCTCCCCATCTCTCTGGACCTTCCCCTGTCTCCCCATCTCTCTGGACCTTCCCCTCTCTCCCCATCTCTCTGGACCTTCCCCTCTCTCCCCATCTCTCTGGACCTTCCCCTCTCTCCCCATCTCTCTGGACCTTCCCTCTCTACCCATCTCTCTGGATCTCCCCATCTCTCTGGACCTTCCCCTGTCTCCCCATCTCTCTGGACCTTCCCCTCTCTCCCCATCTCTCTGGACCTTCCCTCTCTCCCCATCTCTCTGGACCTTCCCCTCTCTCCCCATCTCTCTGGATCTCTCCTGTCTTCCCATGTCTCTGGATCTCTCCTTCTGAAGTACCGCTCGACATATGTTGCTGCCGCCCAGCAGTACCCGGTGCAGCCCGGCACCCCAGGCTTCTACCCCGGCACCAGCCCAGCTGAATATGGTACTTATGGTAAGAGGCTCTGTTTGGGGCCTCAGCTGACACTCAAACACACCTGAACCACACACACCTGACCCACACACACTCACCTGACCCACACTCAAACACACCTGACACACTCAAACACACCTGACACACACACACAGCTGACACACACACACTCAACTGACACACACACACTCACCTGACACACACACTTACCTGGCACGCATGCGCACACACACACACTTACCTGGCACGCATGCGCGCACACCAAAACCTCCGTGTTACATGCCCAGCCTGTGCACATACAGTCTGGACTTGATCTGTCCTGAGTGTCTAGTCTTCATGATCCGGTCCATCAATCCAGACTGTCTCAGGGATTTGTAGTCCTTTAGCAGCCTCTAGTGGTGTCTGGATGCTGTTGCAGGACTGGGCGACAAGGTTGAAACCAGCCTGGTGGTGCTTTCCTACGCCTGTTTTCCACTGCTGTGTATTTAACGGACCGTGCATTCCCTATGTATGAGGTCGTCTTACTCAATATTCCAAATGGCCGTGGGAGGTTTTTGGTACGTTGGAAATATGGACCCAAAAATGGAATACAACTCACAAACATTTAGGTCTGTAGAGATGTGCATCACCAACCAAGACACTGATGTTTCTAGAACCCCCCTGCCCTCCCCAGGGTGAAACAGGCATGTCTTGCTACGCACACCCAACAGTGTGAACTTGGAGTTAGTCAGTTGGGTCTATGACAAATTGCTGTTGAAATGCCCACAAGCTAAATACGTCAGCAAGTATTTGTTTTTCTGATGAAGACCTGAAGTGTTCACTTGTTCATAAATCAGACGGCAGCTTTTTTGGCGACGTGTGTGTCAGAGCGGGTCGGAGCTGGAGAACATTATCCCTCTAAGCTGGTGCTGTTTGGAAGAGCGAGCACATTTCTAGCATTTTTCCTTGTCCCCTCTTGTTATGGAATTAACCAGCACACACACCTCTAATACTGAGGTGCCTATTTAGCATACACATTATTTAAACACTTCCCAGCCAACAGTCTAGTCCCTTTCACATGTCATCAGTACAGTGAGAGACATGAAGAGTTCCCTGCCCTGAACCACACAATGTCACATCACCCAAACCACACTGAGTCTTACAGACATGCACAGTCTAACACACACACACACACACACACACACACACAGGGGAAAGGCCTGCTTGCCTCCTGGCACAGTGTGTTTGGAGGCAGCAGGGCTAAGTTGATTTGGGGACAGGAATGTATCCGGCAGGCCTGCTTCAGCCTCCAGGCCTCTGGCTGAGCCTGGGAGGAAAGAGAGGCTGCTCCTCACAGCTCCCCCGCCCCCCACCTCAGAGTCCTCAGACGGCCTAACCCCCCCCACAACCCCCCGTTTTATTCTTTCAGCTGCTTTCATCCAGAGCGACATGCTAATGGTGTCTCGTAACTTCAGCAGGTAACGTGGGCCCACAGTTGTAACAGTATTCTAGTGCCCGGTGCCACAGAAGCGGGGGTTGTCTTTTCATTTCCCCCAGACACTTGGCAACGGTAACCTGAGCTCCAAGATGACATCATACTGTTGACATGCAACATTGTAAAATAAGTAAGAGACCCAAGCAGGCAGAAAGGGCTGCTCTCTGCTTCGCAAACTGCCGATGGGAAAGACCACAGATCCAGCGCCACAGTGGTGTTGAAGAGGACTGTCTTCATTTGTTCTGTCCTGGCCTGGCAGACACCTCTCACACTCACTCAGTCGGTGTCATTCTTCAGATGCCTCAGGTGGTCTCCCGCCCCGGACATGTCCTGCAGAGTATGTGGCAGAGACCTGTCACCGTGCTGCACTGCGCTCTCTTCAGGGCTCTGGGAGCCGGCCTTCTCCAGAGGCCTGTCTGCCTTCTCCAGAGGCCCGTCTGCCCTCTCCAGAGGCCCATCTGCCTTCTCCAGAGGCCTGTCTGCCCTCTCCAGAGGCCTGTCTGCCCTCTCCAGAGGCCTGTCTGCCCTCTCCAGAGGCCTGTCTGCCTTCCCCAGAGGCCTGTCTGCCTTCTCCAGAGGCCTGTCTGCCCTCTCCAGAGGCCTGTCTGCCTTCTCCAGAGGCCTGTCTGCCTTCTCCAGAGGCCTGTCTGCCCTCTCCAGAGGCCTGTCTGCCCTCTCCAGAGGCCTGTCTGCCCTCTCCAGAGGCCTGTCTGCCCTCTCCAGAGGCCTGTCTGCCCTCTCCAGAGGCCTGTCTGCCCTCTCCAGAGGCCTGTCTGCCCTCTCCAGAGGCCTGTCTGCCTCAACTCCAGTACCCACATGCTGCAGTTATGCTCCTGTTTTGTTAGGAGGTCACATTTTGTGTGTGCCAGTGTCATTTGTTGTTGGAGGAGTCACATGGTGTCATGTGGACGTTCCGACATGTCAACTTGCTCTTCACTGGTCATGTGATTTGAAATTTGGCTTGGTGGGTGACACACACACATACTGTTTCAGGATTCTGCAGTGGTGCGTGTTGCAACTTGTGTTGGAATTTTGCCTTCAGACCTACATTTATCCAAGATTTGGGTGTGAAAACAAGCCACTCAGGTTGACCGTATACATCCGAAACAGGGTACGCAGAATTCCAAGCCTCAAAATCCTCCCATCCCCTAGGTGGTGCTGGCAGCACAATCTCCTCCATGTTGCCAGGTAAGCTCCCCTCCCCCCTCCCAGGCTACAGTTGTGAAAGGCGCTCATGTGCAGGGGGAGGGGGGTATTTTTATCTCCCCGTTGAGTGATTTACAGAACCTCCCTCTCTCCCCACACCCTCCCTCCCTCTCCAGGCACTGACCTCGCTGGCAGCCTGGAGCAGATCACTGATATGAGGAGGAGGGGTTAAGCAGAACCTGGCACACTAGCTTCCCTTCGGCGACCCTCACGGTTCAGCAGGAATCCTCAGCCAGAGCTCGCTACCTGAGACCACAGCAGGGCGAGGGAGGGCAGAGGAAGTGAGGCTAGGTCGCAGGGCGAGTCGGTGAGAGAGACACAGAGAGAGGGGGAGGGTGGTGGATAAGGAAGAGGGCAGCTGGAGTAGCGCTTGTGGAGAGACGTAGAGGTGGCAGTTAGGAAGGGGGGAAAGACGACCCCCGCCCCTCTGCCTCGCTCTCGGTCTACATCCTGGGGGTCGGGACACGGCACAAATGGGAAACCGTGCTTCTCAGCGGAGCAGCCAGGGTACGTTGCGTCTGGACGGTGCATGTGTCGCCTTCTAACTTCTCTCCCCCCTCTCCCTCTCCAGTTGTTTGTTTTTCCTTCTTTCTTTCCTGCTCTCTTGGTCACATCTTAAGATCTTATTCACAGGGACAGGACTCTCCAAGAAAGTCCTTCTCTTTTGGAACATGTTCCCTTCTGCCCCTCTCTCTCTCCCCGCCTCAGCAGTGGCTGTGGGGTTTTGACTATATTTAGTCTGTGCTCTCCTTGGTCCACAATGCAGACTCAGTAGAGGGAGTTAAGCAGGAATGTACACAGAGAAACTGTGAGCTACTGACAGGCAGACGAATGATTTAGAGTTTCTTAGAATTTGCTCAGGTTAGCTGAGGCCCCTGGAGGACACGTTGAAGATATGGAGTCTGGGTAATGGAGGATATTGGAGTCTGGGTAATGGAGGATATTGAACTCTGGGTAATGGAGGATATTGAACTCTGGGTAATGGTGTGTTTTTTGACTTTGGGTCATGGATGTGTTGGTTGCCTGGTTTCCCTCGCTGGTCTCTTTCCTCTGTGTTTCATGTCTTGTGTCGATGATGCCAGCTTGCCCATATTTGGCTGAGGGACGTGGTCACACTGAGCTGAGGTTGGGCTTCAGCCTGCTACCTCCAGACCCTGCCATATCATTCTGCATCTTCTGGGGAATCACAATCGAGGGGGAAAAAAGTTTGAGAAAACCAACAGTGACTTTGATCACAAGTTCTAATGAAAGAAGGTTTTAGAGCTCAGCTGAAGCCATAAACAGATGACATTCAAGTTGGGTTCAGTTTACATAACTAACTTCCATGTTGTGCCACTATTTACATGTCCCATGTCATTGTGTGGAGAGAGGAGTGTGTGACCTCTCTCTCTCTCCTTCCCCCCAGCAGGGGCGTACTACCCGGCACAGCCCCAGTTCACGCCCCCTGTGGCCCCGCCTCCCGTCATCATGAACCCTGCCCCCCAGCAGCAGCAGGCCCCGCCCCCTCCACCTCAGCCCATGCAGTCCAAAAGAGAACGCAAACAGGTAATCGCTCCGCCCTCCTTCACAGGACCTCCTTCACAGGACCACCGCCCCAGCATCGCGTGGTGCTCCGCCCTCCGCCAGCCTGTGTGTGTGTCCCTCCCTCTTGATGGACCGGGCACGTCTATCAGGGCAGCTGATAGAGACGCAGACCGGCTGGGTGTCGCCTCGGTGGACTTTGGCCGTCCCAGAGCCCCCCCCCCCCCCGGCCTGGCGTGTGCTGCTGGTCTGTCAGGCTGGAGCGCCTGGTTCAGGGAGAGGGCGAGGCGCATGCCACCAGTGTGTGCGCACGCCTGGGGGGTGGGGGGGGGGGGGGGGGCGGGGACTGAACGATGGAGTGAGCGTGCGGTCGTTGTGCGTGTGTGTGTGTGTGGGCCAGATTTGGGTGTTGGTGGAAGCAGGCGGTCTGTGGGTGGGGGGGGGGGGGGGGGGGGGGGGGGGGCGGGTGGTGTGGCGTGGCGTGGCGTGTTTGGTCCATCTGCTCTCTGGGCTGCCTCAGAGTGCAGGAGCCCTCCTGCTCTCTCCTCCATGGCAGATCGACTAGAGGAACTGCTTTTTGTTCCACCCTCTATCACTTTCCACTCGCTGCCTTGCGCAATCGTAAGCGGTGCGTTGGCCTATACCCCCTCCCCCCCTCTCTGTTCCTGCTCTCTGACTCTCTATGAAGGACATGTCAGCACATAGTTCATCTCCACGTGGCTACTAGTCTCCTCCCCTATCCTCTGGAAACTCTATGACTGACCTCTCTCTCTGCTGCTGTGGCATTCCCCCTCCCCCTCTCCACTGCCCCTCCTTCCTCAGGAAGAAGTTTTCTTTCTTTCCCTCCCCTTCCTCCCCAGTGGGACTGCTCTCTGCAACGGAACGACAGCAACCAGCAGAGAAAGGGAGGGGTTTTTCCCCCCACTTGCGTGTACTCATTTGATAAAAGTTGAGTTTTTTTCTCTCAGAAGCCCGCCCCCCTCTCTCTGGCCCCCCTCTCTCTGGCCCCCCTCTCTCTGGCCCCCTTTGACTGTCTGTAGCCTCGGTGGGCGGGGGCACTACATTCCAGAACTGCAGCTTCGCAAGGCCAGTCCTGCTGGTTTCCCCCTCTCTCTCTTTCTCGCTCTTTCTCCCTCCCCTCTCTTTTTTCTCTCTCTCTCTCTCTCTCTCTCTCTCTCTCTCTCATTCTGTGCTGAGCCGTTTTCACGGAGCGAGTGAACGAGCTGGGAGAGAAGCCCAGCCCTGTTTGCAGCGACTCCCTTAGCCTAGCCTAGCCTGTTGAGTAAAGAGTGTGTGAGGTGGACAGCACCGTTGGGGGGTGACCCAGGCTCCAGCTCCTGACAGTCACAGTTGTGAAAGCGGCCTGGCTGCAGGGAGAGGCCCGCTGGACGGCGGCTCAACTCCAGCCCCAGGATGAAGGCCTGCTAGGGTCCCGGGAGCAGAGAGGTAGGGGCTGACTCTGCCAGGTAAACGCTTTTCAGCCACAAGAGGGAGAAGGGAGAACGTTCCGGCTGAGACCAGTTGCTGACTGCTCTGTGTACGTGTGAGAGAGAGAGCGAGCTGTGTGTCTGAAACCGTTTGTGATAGGAAACATGTGCTTGTCAAGCAAAGGCACTCCTTAAATGTGAGTAATCTCTTTTTCAGCTATTTCCAAGACTGTTTCGAGCCTCAGGGTAAAGCTTCTTTAGTTAAACAAAACAGGAAAGCTTTCTGTTCGATTCTGGGTCAGATCAGTGACTAGGCGTGAGCTTTTTTGTTTTTCGTTGTATTTTTCTTTCTTTTTCCCCCCCACCAGAAGTCGGAATTCCATTTGGTAACTCAGCTGAAAAGTTACCTAAAAAGTTTGTCTTCTCTCAAACTCGACTCGACTGACTTGGCAGAGACATCCAGTGTAGCCGTGTGGAGCTGATGTGGACAGTGTAGTCCGTTCTGGCTGGTGTGTTGTCAGTGTGTGTGTGTGTGTGTTTAGCTAGGCTGAACAGGGGAAGGTGCTAGCGTTAGCATGCTGCTAGGCCCATGCCTGCTGCCAGAAAGGGGGTAGGAAGACAGGCCCTTGCATCATCTGAAAGCCGTTAGTTGACGAGTCAACTCTCTTCCCCCCCCCCCCCCCCCTTGCTTCTTAAGTGGGAAGATGGCCATGGGGGGATTTCTCAGACTGTCTTGTCACGCTCCCCTCGCTCTCCCTCTCGCTCTCGTTCACTCTTTTTACATACGTAATTCTCACTACCCTCCTGCATTCTCCCAAATAAAACTCATACCAATCCTCTCCCCGCCTTCCACCGAATACAACTCATGCCCCCTCCCTCTCTCCCCCCAGATCAGAATCCGTGACCCTAACCAGGGTGGCCGTGACATCACCGAGGAGATCATGTCGGGTGGCCGTACTGGCTCCACCCCGACACCCCCGCACGTCTGTGACGACCCTGCGCAGGTCAGCCCATGACCCACCCCCTTTCCATCACATCTGATTCATACTCATGTAACTGGCTCCACAAGTGTTGATCAGCTGCCATTTTGTGTCAGTCATGCTGTGACTTAAGGACGTGTGTTGGTTTTCCCCTGTCTGTCCTGGACACATCAGATACCAGATGACTCGGAGCTAACCCAGGCCAACGGTGAGAGTGGAACACCTGCGCCTGTGGTGGTCAGACCAGGTCAGAATACCACGGCTCTCCTCGCTCAGCACGGGGTCTGTCGGAGCTGCTCCATACTGGCTTATACTAGTGCTCATTTAGGTCACTACTTTGGGGAGTAGGAGGGGATTGTGTGTGGTCATTTAGCTGACCTACCATGTAGCCCAAGTTCTTCTGAGACAGATGGATGTGTAGGTCCTTTTCAGCTATCTGTACTCCCACAGCAGGAAGGTCCTTCTAGAATGCGTCGCGCTTCTCAAACCTTGTCATGACGATGTCATTTCCTCCCTGTCCGGCTCCTCCCCAGATGACAGAGGTGTCCCGACGCCCCCACCCCCGTCGAAGACCCCCGAGCCTGTGAAGAGCGAGCCTGCCCCGGAGGTCATCCGCCCCAGCACGGCCGTCTCCTCGCCTCCCCCCGCCCTGCCCCGGGAGGTCCCTCCCACCCCCCTGGCCGACACCACAGCCCCTGCGCTCGCCACCCCCCCCTCCCAGCAGCCAAGTCTCCGACGTCATGGATGCACCCCCACCCCGGGAACCCTCCCCGACCCCACTGGACCCCTCGGTGCCAGCCTACCCTGCCCCTCTCCCCACCCGCCTCTCCAAGACCCCTGCGGTGAAGGAGGAGGAGGTGAAGGTGGAGGAGGAGGTGAAGGTGGAGGAGGTGAAGGAGGAGGAGGTGAAACAGGTGAAGGAGGAGGAGGTGAAACAGGTGAAGGAGGAGGAGGTGAAACAGTTCAAGCAGGAAGCGATGGCGTCCGCCAAGCCTGTCGGCCCAGCCCCGCCCTCCACCCTGCCCTCCAGCAGTAATGGGGTGCCCGCCCACCCCAAGGAGGCGGAGCTGGCGGTGCTGTCCATCAGCATCCCCTCCACCCCCCAGGTGGAGGCTCCTCCAGAGTCGCCCATCGCCCAGCCGGAGGAGCTGCGTCTTCCTAACGGCCTGCCCCTGCCCCTCCCCCAGGACCCGGAGCGCCCCTGCAGGGTCCTGACCGAGCGCCACGCCAGCCCCATCGCAGAGCCCAAGGTGGACCGCACCGTGGTTGCCGCGCCTGTGGTTGCCGCGCCGGTGGTTGCCACGCCCGTGGTTGCCCCGCCCGTGGTTGCCGCGCCCGATGTTGCCGCGCCGGTGGATGCCGCGCCCGTGGTTGTCGTGCCGGCGGCTGTCGTGGTGGAGTCGACAGTCCCCCCAACGTTGGTGGACACGGTGATCTCTGCTGTGCTGGAGACGGTGGCGTTGGTGGACACGGTGAGCCCTGTACTGGTGGCGCCCTTGGCCGAGGCCCCCGCTGACCCCGAAACCACCGCTGCTGTGGCTCCTCCCCCTGCTGCCGATGACAGGGAGGACACACCCCCACCACACATCGCCCCCGCCGGGGACTCTTCTATGCAAGGTCAGCATCCGTCTGTCTCTCTGTCTCCATGTGTCTCTCTCTGTGTCCATGTGTCTCTCTCTGTGTCCATGTGTCTCTCTCTGTCTCCATGTGTCTCTCTCTGTCTCCATGTCTGTCTCTCTCTGTCTCCATGTGTCTCTCTCTGTCTCCATGTGTCTCTCTCTGTCTCCATGTGTCTCTCTCTGTCTCCATGTGTCTCTCTCTGTCTCCATGTGTCTCTCTCTGTCTCCATGTCTGTCTCTCTCTGTCTCCATGTCTGTCTCTCTCTGTCTCCATGTGTCTCTCTCTGTCTCCATGTCTGTCTCCATGTGTCTCTCTCTGTCTCCATGTCTGTCTCTCTCTGTCTCCATGTCTGTCTCTCTCTGTCTCCATGTCTGTCTCTCTCTGTCTCCATGTCTGTCTCCATGTGTCTCTCTCTGTCTCCATGTCTGTCTCTCTCTGTCTCCATGTCTGTCTCTCTCTGTCTCCATGTCTGTCTCCATGTGTCTCTCTCTGTCTCCATGTGTCTCTCTCTGTCTCCATGTCTGTCTCTCTCTGTCTCCATGTCTGTCTCCACGTGTCTCTCTCTGTCTCCATGTCTGTCTCTCTCTGTCTCCATGTCTGTCTCTCTCTGTCTCCATGTGTCTCTCTCTGTCTCCATGTCTGTCTCTCTGTCTCCATGTCTGTCTCTCTCTGTCTCCATGTCTGTCTCTCTCTGTCTCCATGTCTGTCTCTCTCTGTCTCCATGTGTCTCTCTCTGTCTCCATGTCTGTCTCCATGTGTCTCTCTCTGTCTCCATGTCTGTCTCTCTCTGTCTCCATGTCTGTCTCTCTCTGTCTCCATGTCTGTCTCCATGTGTCTCTCTCTGTCTCCATGTCTGTCTCTCTCTGTCTCCATGTCTGTCTCTCTCTGTCTCCATGTCTGTCTCCATGTGTCTCTCTCTGTCTCCATGTGTCTCTCTCTGTCTCCATGTCTGTCTCTCTCTGTCTCCATGTCTGTCTCCATGTGTCTCTCTCTGTCTCCATGTCTGTCTCTCTCTGTCTCCATGTCTGTCTCTCTCTGTCTCCATGTGTCTCTCTCTGTCTCCATGTCTGTCTCTCTGTCTCCATGTCTGTCTCTCTCTGTCTCCATGTCTGTCTCTCTCTGTCTCCATGTGTCTCTCTCTGTCTCCATGTCTGTCTCTCTCTGTCTCCATGTCTGTCTCTCTCTGTCTCCATGTCTGTCTCTCTCTGTCTCCATGTCTGTCTCTCTCTGTCTCCATGTCTGTCTCTCTCTGTCTCCATGTCTGTCTCTCTCTGTCTCCATGTCTGTCTCTCTCTGTCTCCATGTCTGTCTCCATGTCTGTCTCCATGTCTGTCTCTCTCTGTCTCCATGTCTGTCTCTCTCTGTCTCCATGTGTCTCTCTCTGTCTCCATGTCTGTCTCTCTGTCTCCATGTCTGTCTCCATGTCTGTCTCTCTCTGTCTCCATGTCTGTCTCGTGTTCTGTCTGGCATTTTAGATGCTGAGTTTCTGTCAAGCTTCTCAGTTTCTGTGAACCATCTGTCAAGCTTCCTTTCAAGATAATGAATCATTGTGAAATATCAGGACTTCCTGCTAAGATTGACACCTCCTCCACATTCAGCCATAATCTGACCTTTGTGGCCCAGCGAAGAAAACCTAACTGTATATCTGGAGTGTACAGATGGCTGTGTGTGTGTGTGTGTTCTAGCATCTGCTGTGTATGTGCCAAAGAAGAAGAGGAAGATGAAGGAGCTGAACAAGAAGGAGACTGTAGGAGACCTCCTAGATGCCTTTACTGAGGTATGTGTGTCTGCAAATGTTTGGATTCAGATGGGTCTTTGGGTTAGACCTGGGATGACAGGCAGTTCAGACAGGACTGTAGTTAACACCTCCTCCCCTCTTCAGGACCAGGTGGTGGGTAGCCCCCCTGAGGTGGAGAAGGCCCTACCCCTCCCTGCCTCCGCCCCTGAGGCAGGGGAGGCCCAGACCCCTGCCTCCGCTGCCCCGCCCGCCGCTGACGAGGTGGACGAGACCTGGGAGGAGAAGGAGGACAAGCTGGATGCTGAGAACATCAAACCCAAACAGGGAGAGCTGAAGTACCAGTACAAAGGGGGTGAGGCCCACTTCCTGGACTTTGGCCTGCGTGCGTGGGGGTGGGGGCGGGGGTGGCTGCACACACTTGTGTGTCCTAGTTAATCCTTATCTTCTTTTCAAAAAAAATATTCCTGAAAAGACCTTTAAGCATAATTGAGTTTCTATTCTCTTCTGGTTTTGCTCTTAAGTTTCAGTGCACCGCAAATATGTGTGTGGGGGCTCTGTAATCTCGCTTTTTCCACTGAATACAGCCGCTTTCGGGAGGTCACAGTGATAAGAAGCTCCACGTTTCCATGCTTAACTCCCCCTCCCTCTGCAGAGCACTGGAAACCCATCGACCCGGAGGACAAGAAGCGGTATGACAGGGAGTTCTTGCTGGGCTTCCAGAATTGCACCGCCAGCCTCAGCAAACCCGAAGGCCTTCCCCACATCAGTGACGTGGTCCTGGACAAGGTACACCTCCCCTCTCCATGCCCTCCGCTGGTTCCCACATCTCCAAATCCATTTGGTACACTTCAGTTTGTATTCTATTGTTCAGGTTGGTTTCACTTTGGTTCCTCTGCTTGTCCCCCTCCCCCCTCCAGGCTAACAAGACCCCCCTGCGTCAGCTGGACCCCAGCCGCCTGCCAGGGATGAACTGTGGGCCCGACTTCACACCCTCCTTCCTGGGTAACCTGGGCCGGCCTGGCATGGGCGGTGGAGGAGGAGGAAGAGGTGGAGGAGGGGGCAGGGGGCCGGTGAGTGAGATGATGGCTAGTTTCTCCAGTCGTGTCGGGTCATACTTCCGTGCTGGCGGGCCGTGTGTGGACATGGGCTGGTCCCTCCAGCTTCTTCTTCATGTTATCTGACTAACCTCCTCCCCCCCTCTCCTCCCCCACAGCCGTCCGGTATGGGCGGTCCCCGAGGCTCCCATCAGGGCCAGAGGAAAGAGCCGCGCAAGATCATCACCAGCATGTCCCTCAACAACGACGTGCAGCTCAACAAGGCGGAGAAGGCCTGGAAGCCCGGCGTGAAGAAGGCGGCGGGCCGCGGCGGCCCCCCGGACGAGGAGAACGACCCCGAGGAGCTGAAGACCCAGGAGCTGTTCAAGCGCGTGAGGAGCGTGCTCAACAAGCTCACGCCCCAGATGTTCCAGCAGCTGATGAAGCAGGTGCAGGAGATGACCATCGACACAGAGGACAGGCTGAAGGGGGTCATCGACCTCATCTTTGAGAAGGCCATCTCGGAGCCCAACTTCTCCGTGGCATACGCCAACATGTGCCGCTGCCTTATGGGGGTAGGTGGTGGGGGGGAGAGAGGGAAAGTGTGTGTGTGACCACATGAGAAATATCTGTGGTGTTTGTGAGAGCATCTCTGGAATGAGGCCCGGTGCGTTTTAGGTTGAGGCTACACTTCTCTCACACACACCCAAGCCTAGTTTAAAACTAAGCTGTGAACTTCTTTCAGCGCTGAGCTTTCCAACCACACCTTAAACATCCCTGAAACATCTTTCCTCTCACAAACACCTTTCTTTCTTTAGTGTTCTCTGCCTAAAAACCCTTGTTTGGTTTCCTCGTGCGTCCCCTCAGCTCAAAGTCCCCACCACCGACAAGCCAGGAACCACTGTGAACTTCCGCAAGCTCCTCCTCAACCGCTGCCAGAAGGAGTTTGAGAAGGACCAGGACGACGACGAGATCTTTGAGAAGAAGCAACAGGAGCTGGACGCCGCCGCCCCGGTACGAAACCCCCTGTGTGCACGGAGTTCCTTTAGCTCACATATATAACACAACAAGGCGAAGTTTAGCTTGGGTTAGATATACCTCAACGATCCTCTCGGCTGAATTTCCTGGCGTTGTTTCGGGGGGGTTCTGTCGAGCAACACAGCAGGACCACTAACCTTCTTCTCGATCTCCCTCCCTGACGCCATGCCCGTGTGCTCCCCCCCGCCTTCGACCACAATTCCCGCCGGCAGGAGGAGAAGCAGCGTCTGAAGGCGGAGCTTGAGGATGCCAAGGACAAGGCCCGGCGGCGCTCCCTGGGCAACATCAAGTTCATCGGGGAGCTGTTCAAGCTGAAGATGCTGACTGAGGCCATCATGCACGACTGCATCGTCAAGCTGCTGAAGAACCATGACGAGGAGTCTCTGGAGTGCCTCAGCAGGCTGCTGTCCACCATCGGCAAGGACCTGGACTTTGAGAAGGCCAAGGTGAGGGAGGACGAGGGGCTGTCTGTCCCCCTACACACACACACACACACACACACGTGTGCGGTGTCTAAGGTCGGCCTCTCTGTGTCTCTGCAGCCTCGAATGGACCAGTACTTCAACCAGATGGAGAAGATCATCAAGGAGAAGAAGACCTCGTCCAGGATCCGCTTCATGCTGCAGGACCTGCTGGATCTCCGACGGGTAACGCACACACACACACACAAACACAGAGGAAACTTGTCACTGAGCGATCCAATCTTGGTTGAACCCTGATCTTCAGGGCCACGTACGACGTGTTTGAAAGCAGGTGGCCTTGGAGCCTGTCTCGCACCTTAGCACGGCTCCCTGACTATCCCCTCCTGTTCTCTCATACATGCCATGTGAGGCATGTCAAGCCTGGCTGGCAGAGACACGCTAAAGCCCACATATGCAGTGCAAAGATTCAGTTGTCAAGGACCTCTTATTTGACCAAAGAAGGCCATGGTAAAAGACATGTTTAGTGTGCACTATATTCAGAATCTTGGCCCCAGACTGAGTAAGTTTTTAGGACCCTGAACACGTGAAGCCTGGATTGTTTTAGTCGCTCGTTTGACTTCCATTTTAGCCAGTGTAGCTTCCTGTTGTTTTATCTGGACCGCCCTCATGCTCAGACAGTCTCTTAGGGGACTGAGGGTGGGTAAGTGAAGGATGTGTGACAGTAGCATCGCTAGCAGCATGCTGTGATGGAGCGCTGTGTTCCAGCAGCTTGATGCTCCAGCATGGCGTTCCAGCAATTCCATTGAGCTGTTCCATCGTGTAACAACATCCATGATAAGCTTATGTGATGGGATCTCAACTATATTTAGCTTTTTTCGTATGTTGTGTAGATGTTTGGACTGCCTTTCACTCTCTTTTGCACCCAGTTGCAAGACGTTGTCGTTGTGGTGTGACTTCTGTCAATGTTGTGAGTGCACCTGTATGTTGGTAGCTCAACCAATAGGATCAAACACAAAATGTTAAAGAAATTGCCATAACTTTCCACCATGGTGTATTACATTAGTGTGTGTGTGTGGGTGGTACAGGTGTGTGTGTGTGTGGTGAACAGCCCCATAGATGTCCACACTGGTCCGTTCAGCCCTGGACAGTGTGGGTTTTTGAAGCAGGCTAAGAGTCGTGGCCTCCGCTCTCTAATGCAGGGCGGCTCCCTAAAGTAGATCCGCTCTGTGCCATAGGCTGAGACAGGCCCCGCCCTTATACCCCCTCCTGCCAAACCCAGCGACCCTAATCATTAGCACTTGCATATTAACATTAATTTCTCATATATTTGCTAGATTTTGGATTGTTGGTTTAGTACAGTCACCCGTGTGTGTGTGTTTGTGCGTCAGCAGCAAGGGTTTTTCCGTATTGCGTAACGTCATTTACCGGAACAAAAATCAATTCTATGCTGTTACACTTTAACCAGCTTCAATAAAACGACTCCTGCTGGGAGCAACAGCAGCTGTCCCTGTTTCCCAGCCCAGTCATCGTCCTCAGCCCAGCCAGGGTCCTCAGCCCAGTCAGGGTCCTCAGCCCAGCCAGGGTCCTCAGCCCAGCCAGGGTCCTCAGCCCAGCCAGGGTCCTCAGCCCAGCCAGGGTCCTCAGCCCAGCCAGTGTCCTCAGCCCAGCCAGCCCAGTCAGTGTCCTCAGCCCAGCCAGTGTCCTCAGCCCAGTCAGTGTCCTCAGCCCAGCCAGCCCAGTCAGGGTCCTCAGCCCAGTCAGGGTCCTCAGCCCAGTCAGGGTCCTCAGCCCAGTCAGGGTCCTCAGCCCAGTCAGTGTCCTCAGCCCAGTCAGTGTCCTCAGCCCAGTCAGGGTCCTCAGCCCAGCCAGCCCAGCCAGTGTCCTCAGCCCAGTCAGTGTCCTCAGCCCAGTCAGTGTCCTCAGCCCAGTCAGTGTCCTCAGCCCAGTCAGTGTCCTCAGCCCAGCCAGCCCAGTCAGTGTCCTCAGCCCAGTCAGTGTCCTCAGCCCAGCCAGCCCAGTCAGTGTCCTCAGCCCAGTCAGTGTCCTCAGCCCAGTCAGTGTCCTCAGCCCAGTCAGTGTCCTCAGCCCAGTCAGTGTCCTCAGCCCAGCCAGGGTCCTCAGCCCAGCCAGGGTCCTCAGGCCTTGCCCCTGCAGAGTGCTGGGGTCCTGCAGCTCTACATGTGACAGATGACGTGATGTTATAAAAGATGCAGTGATGGGAGTTTTCATAATGCAGGTTCAGCTGCCTCCTAGCCGGCGCGCACACACACACACAGCCTCTCCCCCTGCAGTCTGGCACTTTACCAGGAGCCACCCTGTCTGAAGAAAAACTCTCCTTCTCTCTCCCCCTCCCTGCTTCTCTCTCTCTCCCCTCCCTGCCTCTCTCTTTCTCTCTCTTCCAGAACACCTGGGTTCCCCGGAGGGGAGACCAAGGCCCCAAGACCATCGACCAGATCCACAAGGATGCAGAGCAGGAAGAACACCGGGAGCAGATCAAAGTCCAGCAGCAGTTCTTCGCCAAGACTGACAACAGAGGAGGTGGTGGAGGTAGTGGAGGAGGAGGTGGTGGAGGAGGAGGAGGGAGAGGTGGGCAGGGGGGACGTGGGAGCCAACACACCCCCCGGGGCCGTGAGAACCAGCCTCAGGACGAGGGCTGGAACACGGTGCCCATCACCACCAAAAACCGACCCATCGACACCTCCCGCCTCAGCAAGATCACCAAGGTTTGTGAAGCTAGCACAGAGAACCACACTGTGGAGCCCAAAGCCTCCCACTGTGGACTGGGGCCTGGGGGTCCACCAGCAGCTCCACTCTACCCCTGTGATGAATGTTTGCTCATGCTGCCTCCATCTCTCCTGTAGCCTGGAGCTCTGGATTTCAACAACCAGCTCCTGGCCCCTGGGGGCAAGGGCATGTGGGGCAGCTGGGGCAAGGGAAGCAGCGGAGGCACGGGGGCTAAACCAGCCGGGGAACCAGGTGAGCCCCACACACACACACACATCCTCCTCTTCTCCCCACAGCATGGTAATAATGAAGCACCTTGATGGAGGTCAGACTGTAAGCTGTGTGGTGTGTGTATGTGATGGTCCTCAGTGCCAGGTGGTCAGGAGTCAGGTGGTCGCCCTGCAGCCAGTAACAGGTTCTCGGCCCTGCAGCAAGCCGCCTCCACTGGACTCTCATCCGACGCTGACAGAAGAGTGCCTCAGAGGTAAGAACAATTAACTCACTCCAAAGAAATCTAGTTCAAACCGGTTCCATAGTAAAGCTCACCAGCCGAGGTTTTGTGTTGAGAGCACCGAACAGTCCCTTTGTTCTTGTCTGTGTGGTTTAAGTTTAGCCAACAAAGAGCAGCGTTTGAATATATTTTCAGTGGTTAAACGGGAAGTAACTTGCTACATTTAGCGAGTGTAAATTCCCCCTTGATGTGGTTTCCTAATGCCTCACCAGTCCCCCGTCTAAACGACCCCCCCCCCCTGCTGTCACAGGAACAGCTCCAGTCGCGAACGCTACGACCGGCGCGACGGGCCAGAGCGCCTGGACCGCGGCTACGACCGGCGCGACGACCGCGGCGAGCGGGACAGGAACCGTCCTCAGGTCACCAAGCGCAGCTTCAGCCGGGAGACGGAGGGCCGCGGCGGCGACCGGGAGCAGCGCAGCGGAGGGGGCGGGGCCGACCCGGTCCGCCGCGTGGCCAGCATGACGGACGACCGCGGCAGCAGAGAGCGCGCCCGCAGCAAAGAGAGCGGTGGGTCATCACCGCCAGAGGACGTTCAACAGTCCATGATCCTCCTTTCGATTATTGATCATGGGAACTTCTGTTATGTAACATCGTATTTTAAGTATTTAACAGTGGATAAAGTTTGTTTTTATTTTTAATCCATGTTAATGATGACATACTTATTCCGAAATATTGAATGGCAAGATAAAAGGGGATGTGAGGATGTGAGTTGTTCAGACGGCCATTTTGAAGGTGTGTGTGTGTGTGTGTGGTTTGACAGTGAAGAGAGAGAGCACCCCCACCCCTCCTCCTGCCCAGACCAAGCCTGCCTTGAGCGAAGAGGAGCTGGACAAGAAGTCCACAGCCATCATCGAGGAGTACCTCCACATCAACGACATGAAGGTACACAAACACACACACAGGCTCAAACACTCCTGTGTGGTTTATTGCAGTGGGTCCCCATAATTTATACCCAAAAGCCTAGTTTGCTGACGATATTGGATCTGAGACAAGCTTATACGAAGCCACTAAATAACATGTACATATTTACGTAAGTGTTTATCATATACATGTTTACTTGTCTAACTCCTTCTTCCCCTCCGGGCCTGCAGGAGGCGCTGCAGTGTGTGCAGGAGATGAACAGCGGCCAGCTGCTGTTTGTGTTTGTGCGGAACGGCATCGAGTCGACCCTGGAGCGCAGCCCCCTCGTCAGGGAGCACATGGGGCTCCTGCTGCACCAGCTCATCAAGGCTGGAGCCCTCACCTCCCAGCAGTACTACAAAGGGTGGGTGGGGGTGTGGGTGGGGGGTGTGGGGGTGCAAAGGGTAGCCTGGAGCCTGGATGTGGTTCATGCAGGATGCTGACTTGACGTGGGTTTGTACAGGCTTTTGGAGATCCTGGAGGTGGCCGAGGACATGGCCATAGACATCCCCCACATCTGGCTCTACCTGGCTGAGCTCATCACCCCCATGCTCCACGAAGGAGGCATCCCTATGGGACCGCTGTTCAGGTCAGTCCCAGGCTTCGGTTGAGGCCTAATCTCACATTAGTTCAATGGCAGAAACATGCATGATCCTGCTCTGAACACACGGCATCCTGTGGATAACCCTTGTCCTGGTGTTGACCCCTGACCCCTGCAGGGAGCTGGCCAAGCCTCTGACTCCCCAGGGCATGGCTGGAGGTCTGCTGGTCCAAATCCTCCAGCTTCTCTGTACAGCAATGGTGAGCTCCCAGCCTCTCAGCTTTTGCAAGTGTTGCATCTCAACACAAGAACATCTCTCTGACATAATCATAAGAAAATGTATTAGATTGTGACATTTTTTATAACATAATGTTTTACTTTGGTAAGTAAGAGTAAGTACTGCATAGCCTGTAGAGAGGAAATGGGGGATGTGTCTAAGTGACAGCTCATGCTGTCATTGCTTTCCACCTGATCCCGTTTTGCAATCCTCGTCCTCAGAGCCATAAGAAGGTGGGCACCATGTGGAGGGAGGCGGGACTTAACTGGAAGGACTTCCTGCCGGAAGACGAGGACGTCAACAAGTTTGTTACAGAAATGGTGATGTCACGACCCTTCAGGGTTACACCTGTTTTAATCCAAGGAGAACTACTGATTATTAAAAAATGTTGATTGTTTAGTTCTTAGGACTAGTTAGACTACTGTACTTTTTGCCTTTTGATTTAAGATCTGTGTATGTTTATTGTTTGCACCTTCCGGCCACAGTAAATTCTGTGTTTGTGTAAACCTATATGGCAAATAAAACCTAATTCTGATACCACCAACTACTTCCTCCCTCTGAGAGTCAGAGGAGGATGTGATGAGACTGAACCTGTGTGGCTCCTGTCTGCTGTCCGTCCTGTAGGATGTAGAGTTCACCCTGGGGGAGGAGGTGGAGAGGAGCAGCCTGAAGGGGCTGAGCCTGGACCAGTTGGCCCAGCAGCTGGACAGACTGATCCAGGACCAGGCGGACAACCAGCGCATCTTTGACTGGGTTGAGGTGCGAGACACTTTCTTATTAGTGTTTTGCTTGTTGTGTTTCTAAGGAAATAGACCCTGACTGTTGTGTTTCTAAGGAATTAGACCCTGACTGTTGTTGTGTTTCTAAGGAAATAGACCCTGACTGTGACGTTGTGTTTCAGGCTAACCTGGATGAGGAGCAGCTCTCCTCCAACTTGATCGTGAGAACTCTCATGACTTCCGTCTGCCAGTCGGCCATCATCTGTGAGTAACCCTGCTCTCGCTCCTCTCTCGCTCCTCTCTCGCTCTTCTCTCGCTCCTCTCTCGCTCCTCTCTCTAACCCTGCATCCTCCCCTCTCTTTTGCTCTCTCTCCCCCCCCTGCACCACTCTCTCTCGCTCTCCCCCCCCCCCTGCACCCACTCTCTCTCGCTCTCCCCCCCCCTGCACCCACTCTCTCTCGCTCTCCCCCCCCCTGCACCCACTCTCTCTCGCTCTCCCCCCCCCTGCACCCACTCTCTCTCGCTCTCCCCCCCTGCACCCACTCTCTCTCGCTCTCCCCCCCTGCACCCACTCTCTCTCGCTCTCCCCCCCCTGCACCCACTCTCTCTCGCTCTCCCCCCCTGCACCCACTCTCTTTCTCTAAGCCTGTGTACACATGTGACAGCCACGTACACTCAGGGGGTTTCCATTCCCTGGAGACAGAGTTGGCCCTATCACAGTTTGCTCCAGGTGTGGCGGGGTGTCAGGGAGTCAGATGGCTGAGCAGTGAGGGAGTCGGGCTAGTAATCAGAAGGTCACCGGATCGATTCCCCGCCGTGCCAAATGACGTTGTGTCCTTGGGCAAGGCACTTCACCCTACTTGCCTCGGGTGGGATTGTCCTTGTACTTACTGTCGCTCTGGATAAGAGCGTCTGCTAAATGACTAAATGTAAATGTGTTGACCCTGTCCCCTCCGCAGGTGAGACCCCGTACAAGGTGGACGCGGCTCAGCTGGTCCAGAGGGCCAAGCTGCTGCAGAAGTACCTGAGTGACGAGCAGAAGGAGCTGCAGGCCCTGTACGCCCTGCAGGCCCTCCTGGTGGAGATGGAACAACCTGCCAGTGAGTGACCCTCCTCCTCTACCTCTTCCTTCTTCTCCTTCCCCTCCACCACCCCCCTCCTCCTCTACCTCTTCCATCTTCTCCTTCCCCTCCACCACCCCCCTCCTCCTCTGCCTCTTCCTCCTTCTCCTTCCCCTCTACCACCCCTCCTCCTCTACCTCTTCCTTCTTCTCCTTCCCCTCCACCACCCCCTCCTCCACCACAATCACAGACCGTAAGTCTCTTGACAGTCCTAGATGGTGCGTTCCTAAGTACCTCTGGAGACCTGATGGTCAAACTTGATAAGTAATAAACCATTAGACAGCAGTGGAACCTTGTGGAACAGCTAGATTAGCTATGGAGCCACTGCACTGTGTTGAAACCATTCCAGGATAAACTTTCCCCTCGGTTCACTGTGTGCATGTTAACCAATCCCCCTTCTGTGTCTCTCTCTCTCTCTCTCTCTCTCTCTCTCTCTCTCTCTGTGTCTCTTCCTGTGTCTCTCTCTCTCTCTCTCTCTCTCTCTCTCTCTCTGTGTCTCTCTCCAGACTTGCTGCGTATGTTCTTTGACACGCTGTATGATGAGGACGTGATCAAAGAGGAGGCCTTCTATAAGTGGGAGTCCAGCAAGGACCCAGCAGAGCAGCAGGGCAAGGGCGTGGCCCTCAAGTCTGTCACCGCCTTCTTCACCTGGCTCCGTGAGGCCGAGGACGAATCAGACAACAGCTAGGACTTGGCCCCGCCTACCGGCGCGCCTCTGGAAGGAACCGAAGAGGATTTACAAAAGAAAAAAAAGAAAAAAAAAGGTTATTGCTTCTACGGTTTTGATGATCCTTGAAATGGGGTCTGTTTGAAACTACAAAATCCTTCTGCGCAAACACAACAACAACAAAAGAATGGAGAAACTGGGAGAGATTGTACTACAGATCCGTTTTCCTTGTTTTTTTTTCTGTGCTTCATTTTGTTTTGGAACTAAATAAAATTGAGAAGCGAATTAGCGTGCGCCTCGTGCCGAGGTTTTGAGCTTGCTGTTCCCTTCAGTGTTTTTTCAGGTTTTACCTCCTGTTTTAAAGGTGCGTCACGTTGCCGACGGCAACACCTATTCAAGACGTTTCACAAACCCCCAACTGACAAAAGACGATCCCCAACAGACAAAACTTTCAAAAGCTGCTCACACATCTATATTTTTTGATTCTGTCGTGTCGATGAGACATGATGACATCATGTGTTGTGTGTATGGTCTACCTGATGCTCTTACCTAGTGGGTTTGCTCTCTCTTTGGGTGTAGAATGATTGGAGTGCGTTTCTTTTTAAAACTGAAAAATGGACACGCTGGGATCGTCCATGGACATTTCAGACGTACAATGATTGGGGTCCCCTCCTAGCTTCCTGTAGACTGTGTCGGGACAGGAAGTGATGCGGAAGAAGGACGAGAGGGGCGATGGACCTGTTGCTGCTTTGGGGGGGGGGGCGCTCAATGCTTCCATAACGGCCACGCCCCGCAACCCCACACGCGTTTGCTTAGGCATTTCTCCAACACTTCAAACAAACTACGGGGCGGGAAAGGGATTGAGAGCCTGGCGAGGCCTTCTGACAAACCTGTAGTGCATTTTAGAAAGATAAAATCATTATTAAAACTTGAAAAAGCTATATAGATGAATCAACTTTTAAAGGCAACACAAAAAAAGGCAAAGTTAACAGTTCAAATCCTAAGGCCTTTTCTGCTTCCTTGAGTGGAAATGCATTTTAGGACAGTTCTGTAAATAAGGAGTTCTGTTTTATTTTTCAAAATAAGTGCTAATGTAATTTTTTTTTCTTTCTGAAACAGTGTTGGTTTCTCCTGTATTTATATTTCTCTCCTCAGCTAGCAGAAGGTGTTTGTAATTATCCACCGAAGTTATTGATTACAATTTAATTGAATGTGTAAATACTCTTTTGCTTTTCTTTATTACATATTTAATTAAGAAAAATAAATGCCTCTTTTCACATCTGAAACTGGAAAAGATAATAAAGAACATTGCAAATAAAAATTTAGTTCAGAAGCATGTCTGTTCTCGTGGGTGTGGTTTTCACAGTAATGTCAGATTGCATCCTGTCTTGTGCTGCCCTGTTTTTTAACACAACCGCACTGACAGCCTCGACTCTATCACTTGTCCTGTGGAATGAGGAATTTGTCAGTGCAACGTGTCATTCTCAGCCAATCACAGCATTGCTGATGTACTGCCGCTTGAATATGGCATTGGTGCCAGTCCATGGTGCGGGTCCATGGTGCGGGTCCATGGTGGGGGTCCATGGTGCGGGTCCATGGTGGGGGTCCATGGTGGGGGTCCATGGTGCGGGTCCATGGTGCGGGTCCATGGTGCGGGTCCATGGTGGGGGTCCATGGTGGGGGTCCATGGTGCGGGTCCATGGTGGGGGTCCATGGTGGGGGTCCATGGTGCGGGTCCATGGTGGGGGTCCATGGTGGGGGTCCATGGTGCGGGTCCATGGTGCGGGTCCATGGTGGGGGTCCATGGTGGGGGTTATTGTGTGCTGTGTCCTGTCAGGTCTAGGTTGCTACCTGTGCAGCTCCCAGCATAGCTGAGGGGGTTAACCAGAAACACCTGTTTCAGTTAACATGCAGAGATCATGAAGAAATGAGTGTGTAAGATACTATATACTTGCCCTGTACTGTACATTTGTGAAACTTAGGAATGTACAGCTTTAGACTTAGTAGGCAGCAATATGCTCTGTATTCACCATATATACCACACTCACAACTTTAAGGAGTTTGTCCAGACTGGGGCTAATTGCAAGGGCTTTACTCCCTGAGTGGGTCTGTGTGTTGGGTGTCACAACCCCATAGCAGCACATCAGTAGCTCCTTACAGCTCTGGATTCAGATCTGATCCCTTCATCCGTACACTCTTGAGAGACCCTCCTACAAAGCTCATGTAATTGCCACAATCGAAGCCCATTGTAATTTTACCTGGAAGACTTTTTGTCTCTGTTATCGGCTTATCTTGTCTCTTACAGGAGCTGTCCTCTCTCCACTGACAGTCTTCAGTTGCAGGGACTCTCATCTTAAGCTTCTTTTCACCTTTCACTGCCAGCTAGTTCTCAAACCCAGCTAACTGATTGGACCAAAAATGGAGCATTAGTACAGAGCGTGTTTCTTTTATCTCCAAGGTGATGGTAAGAGGTGGGCAGACCCTCAACAGGGATTCTTGAGCCAATCGGATTGAGCGTCAGCTGAGCCTCTGGTGTGTGATTGGGTGGGAGTTTGACAGGTGAAGATTTTTGGAAAACTAACCGAACCCCTTGAGATGATGGATGATGTAACATTTGGTTCCAGGCCAAACCAGGGCCCACTTCCGGCCATACCCACCACCTCACCAAGAGATGATTCCCGTTTGAATCACTAGAGGGTGCCATCACATTATATATTTCTCTGAAGATACTTCAGCTGTTTCTGTGTGTTGTGTGTTTGTACAGTGTGTCTGCTTGTGAGAATGAGTCAACCACTTCATCTGCACTTCAGGCATAAACTTGAACTTTACACTGTGTGGCTTTGTACCATTTCAGTATCAAGTCCACTCATAAGAATCTACATACACAAGGTCCTTAAAATGGCTGGGTTGTTATTGTGTGTAGCAAGGCCGTAGCCATGGAGTCAACGTTGGGGGGGGGGACAAATTACATAATTACGGGCAACGTGCATGGTTGCCTGTTGTAGCGTAGCACATTTATATTTTTATATCAATATCAATATAATATACAGCATATTTTGACCAGATTTGAATATTGGTGGGGATGTGTTCCCCCAATATATATTATGATTAGGGCCTGGGTGTGGAGAGCACATGTCAGTAGCGTGTTTGCAGGGACACCTGGATCTATGTCCCCCTCCCTTTAACCTCCAGTACATAAAAACACGATTCCCGTAAACGTGCTCCATCAGTCATTAACTCACTCAGAAAGCCATTTAGGGTCCGTGTGAGCATGTAAATAGTTTGGGGGGGTGGGTAGTTTGGGGGGGTGGGTAGTTTGGGGGGGTGGGTAGTCGGTGCAGCGTTGATGCGCTGAACCCTGGGGGGTCCCAGGGGGGGTCCCAGTGGGGGTCCGCTGTTCCATCTCGCTTTTAAAGCGGCTTTGATCTGTGCTCAGCTCTACAGCTTGTTTATGGCTAATGGCATACATGGCTGATGTTCAGAGGTGCTGGCTTAGCATAGACGTGTGTGTGTGTTGGAGATAATATTTATTATTGATGCGCAGGGATTAGGGACAGCAAATATCAAATATGCATTGGCTATCTCTTTGGAAATTTGAGTGCGGAAATGTTTTCTATTCTGTGAGACTTTTAAGCGCTTGCAATTTTTTTTCACTATCCCAAGTTCAGAAATTCATAGAGGCAGTGTGTGTTGTGCCCAGAATCTTGATTCAAATCAATGATTGACAGTTGTGAGATTATTCTGATATCAGAGACCCACGGTTCCTATCAGTGGTTTATGACAGGATTGACAGCTGGGGGAGGGCGGTGTCAGATTAAATCTCCCTGTTTCTCTCTTTTCTGACCACAGACAGTTCCTGTCCTTTCACAAGACATTGTCATGGAGACCAAGAGACTGCCGAGTCTGTGCCTGTGTCTGTTATTGGGTTCGGGTTTGACCATTGGCAAAGGTAAGGAAAAGAACAATGTTCAAAACATATTTTCTTATTAGTTGTTTTTATTAAAATCAACTCAAAATCATCAGTCATTAAGTAAGTTAATTTCTTGCACTTATTCAGAATGCACATGTTTCTCTATTCAGAGGTAGAAGTTACTGTTTCAAAAAACGATGGTTTTAGCTTGGATACTTACATTTCAATAAAAGATGACCTAACCTGAACCCAGGAGACGGTGATCTCATCTTCTCTCCTGCCGGCGTCTCACATCGACCAACAGAAAAACACTTAAGGAACTCATTTACTGTGTTCTCTCCTAAATCCAACAACTAAAGAATGCCTCGGGCGTTACGTAAGAGGGAGATCACTGGATAAGGATACACTCCTGTGCACTGCTCTCTGTCTCCAGTGGCGGAACATGAAAGACTTTGAGTCTTTCAGAGCTGGACCAGAGACCAGTCCGTAGAGAGTTAATTCCCTCTGATGTCAAACACGCACGCGTGCACACACACACACATACACACACTGAGACATATCACTGAAAGTAAAGCCCAGTATGTGCAGTTTTAAGCTCAAGCTTTAAGTAAAATGTTTGCTTGAATGAGGCTGTAGCTGAAATAGAAATAATACAGAAATAAATTATATTGTGCACAACACTGTGTGTGTGTGGCTCAGTGGAGGAGGAAAACCCCGAGTTCTGGATCTCGCAGGCCAAGAAGTCTCTGCAGGCAGTGTTGGACAGGAAGCTCAACACCAACGTGGCCAAGAACATCCTATTGTTCCTAGGAGACGGTGAGTGACATCACCAGCCTCCGTCTGCCTCCCTACCTGTGGTTGGGAGCTGTCTGGACCTGCAGCGTCTGACTGTGCACCGGGCGGTCTGTGTGGCAGGTATGGGTGTGACCACCATCACTGCTGCTCGCATCCTGAAAGGCCAGCTGCTGAACCAGACTGGAGAGGAGACCGTCATGACCATGGATACCTTCCCCTATGTGGGCCTAGCTAAGGTACACACACACACGTCCATGTTGAATTGCATGATCCACACACACAGAGACACACACATTTAAATACTTGACATGCTGCTCATCCACACACACACACACGCACACACCTATGCACACACACACAGGTATTCTTATCCACACACACACACACAATTTCATAAATCATTGCTTTGACGCACAGGCACAACCTTAGCCCAGGCAGTCAGGGCTGTGTGTGTGGTATTGATATGCATACAGTATGTTGTGTGAGTGAGATGTGAACTCATGCATGCACATCAGGACTCTGTACTCTATTCAAAATGTTTCATGTGTTGATGTGATGCCTTCTACATATGCATGTGTGTGTCTTGAATATCATCATATTCCACTTTAAAAGTAGTATATGATACTATATTGTGTGTATGCATTGTGTGCGTGTCTGCATGTGTGTGTCTGTGTGTGTCTCTGCATCTGTGTGTCTCTGTGTGTGTCTCTGCATGTGTGTGTCTGTGTGTGTGTGTGTCTGTGTGAGTCTCTGCATCTGTGTGTCTCTGCATCTGTGTGTCTCTGCATGTGTGTGTGTCTGTGTGTGTGTGTGTGTCTCTGCATGTGTGTGTGTGTGTCTGTGTGTGTCTCTGCATGTGTGTTTGTCTGTGTGTGTGTGTGTGTCTGTGTGTGTCTGTGTGACTCTCTGCATCTGTGTGTGTGTGTGCAGACCTATAGCGTGGACTTCCAGATCCCGGACAGTGCAGCTACAGCCACAGCTTACCTGTGTGGTGTGAAGACCAACCTCAACACGCTGGGCGTGAGTGCGGCCGCACGCAACGGGATCTGCAAGTCCCAGAAGGGCAACGAAGTCACCTCCATCCTCAAATGGGCCAAAGATGCAGGTGCTGACCAGCCCAGGGGTCTGAATGTGCTGATGTCTGCTCTTTAGCGCAGGAAAACAAGGAGTTCAGTGTTGTTTTGAGTGATTTTACCAAAACTGCCTTTCACTTGTATTCCTTTCACCGCCAGCGGACAAGGAATACAAGTTTAGCTATTGTTGTTGGTGCTTTTTACTGTCCTATCGTCCTACCCTCCTACTCTCCTACCCTCCTACCATCCAACCCCCTACCCTCCTACTCTCCTACCCTCCTACCCCCCAACTCTCCTACCCTCCTACCCTCCTACCCCCCAACTCTCCTACCCTCCTACCATCCAACCCCCCTACCCTCCTACTCTCCTACCCTCCTAATCCCCAACTCTCCTACCCTCCTATCCTCCAACCCTCCTACCCTCCAACTCTCATACCCTCCTACCCTCCAACCCTCCAACCCTCCTACCCTCCTACCCTCCTACTCTCCTACCTTCCTACCCTCCTACCCTCCAACTCTCCTACCCTCCTACCTTCCTACCCTCATACCCTCATACTCTCCTACCCTCCTACCCTCCTACCTTCCTACCCTCCTACCCTCCAACTCTCCTACCCTCCTACCCTCCTACCCTCCAACTCTCCTACCCTCCCACCCTCCTACCTGCCTACCCTCTTCCTCTCCTGCAGCCTTGCTGACGAAGCACCAGGCTGAACTTCAACTTGACTCATTATCATGTTCCCATGTTATCAGCAGCAATAAATATCGTATAACACAGGACCCCACGTCCCTGAGCCCTGCACAGCAGACTGATAGGACGCAGGTTTCCCTTGGCCCGGGTGTGCGTGTGTGTGTGTGTGTGTGTGTGTGTGTGTGTGGAGATGGTGTGTTGAGGGGAGGGGGGAGGGGCAATAGAAAAGCATTCAAACTGATTAACTGCTTGCTATGCGCATACTAAATGTACAGAAACTAATTTCAACACCATATCACCATAATGTGATACATTGCACACACACACACACACACAAACAACATTCTACATGTGCTACCAGCCTTGAAAGCCAGTGAGTGTGGTTAAAGACTGATGACATACTCTCCTTAGCTCTCTCCCCTCCCACATGTCTCCCTCCCTCTCAGGCAAGTCGGTTGGCATCGTCACGACAACGCGAGTGCAGCATGCCACCCCTGCCGCTACCTACGCCCACAGCGCCAGCCGCAAGTGGTACAGCGACGCTGACATGCCCGCTGCTGCCAAGAAAGATGGCTGCCTGGATATCGCCTCCCAGCTGCTCAATAACACAGATATAGATGTAGGAATCTGAGCTTTAGAACTCAACTGTCTGTAGGGTCCAAAGTCAACACCTTAATCCTGTCTGTAGGGTCCAAAGTCAACACCTTAATCCTGTCTGTAGGGTCCAAAGTCAACACCTTAATCCTGTCTGTAGGGTCTAAAGTCAACACCTTAATCCTGTCTGTAGGGTCTAAAGTCAACACCTTAATCCTGTCTGTAGGGTCTAAAGTCAACACCTTAATCCTGTCTGTAGGGTCTAAAGTCAACACCTTAATCCTGTCTGTAGGGTCTAAAGTCAACACCTTAATCCTGTCTGTAGGGTCTAAAGTCAACACCTTAATCCTGTCTGTAGGGTCTAAAGTCAACACCTTAATCCTGTCTGTAGAGTCTAAAGTCAACACCTTAATCCTGTCTGTAGGGTCCAAAGTCAACACCTTAATCCTGTCTGTAGGGTCCAAAGTCAACACCTTAATCCTGTCTGTAGGGTCTAAAGTCAACACCTTAATCCTGTCTGTAGGGTCTAAAGTCAACACCTTAATCCTGTCTGTAGGGTCTAAAGTCAACACCTTAATCCTGTCTGTAGGGTCTAGACTTCGCAGCCCTCTAGTGGTCCGCCAGGGTAATACTGGTGGGCCGCCAAACCAATGAAAACTGCAGTATGAAAAATGAATAAATATATAAATATTTATATATGCTGTTGGTAAATGATTGAAACAATTCGTACTAATCCGAAACGCCGATAGTTACGCTTGGCACATTGACGAAAGACCAACTGACATTTACGTATGGAAGCAAATCAGTGGCATAATGTTTTGAATTTGAATAGGCATTGAGAATTTAACATTGTAATTTTAACACCACCGAATTTGTTGGTTTGGAATTTACCTCTTTAAAATAAAAATATTAATTTATTTCAATGTAAAATAAAAATCTGATCCCACAAATGTAGTTTCTGAAATTCAACAAATTTTGAGCCAAAAAAAGTTGGAAACGGTCAGGAATGGCAGTGATACAGTAAAATACAATCTAAAATACTTAGAGGTAGATTCTTCTGTGTGTCTTTCTAAATCTGTGTGTGTGTCTCTGCTTGTGTGTGTGTGTCCAGGTGATTATTGGCGGGGGGAGGAAGCACATGACCCCTAAGGGCACGGTGGACCCTGAGTACCCCTCAGACCTGGCCTCCAGGGGCAAGAGGGAGGACGGGCGTGACCTCATCTCAGAGTGGCAGCACATGAAACTGGGGAAGGTGGGCACACACAGACACACACACACCCAGTCCCCAAAATACACACACACACAATGACACACTGACAATGACACACATAAACACATACACCTCTCGTCACAACAACCAAAAACGTCACTCGAAAACGCATCTGAATGGTAGGAGCAACTCTGCCACTGTGAAAACAAAGCGAGTCATCTGACAAACATCAACATCAGCATCTGCAACACGAGCAGAACAAGGTGGCTCCCCTCCTGATGGTTTACATGTCCTTGCATGTGTACCACAGGTCGCTCGTTACGTGTGGAACAGAACCGACTTTGATTCCGTCGACCCTGACACCACGGACTACCTGATAGGTGAGTCATTGGGTCGTTTCAGCCTCCGATCCTCATCAAGACTGGAACGTGAATGCTCCACACCTTCCTGTGAGGGGCATTCACCACGCTGGGGCGTGTGCCCTTGGTTTCTCAGTGGGCTACGGCAGATGGTGTGGTGTTGCTTCATTCACTACTTCTCAGGCTGCAGTGAAGGACGTCGAACTAGCGTACCTGTCGGGGGAGAGAGAGAGAGAGAGAGAGAGAGGGAGAGGGAGAGGGAGAGGGAGAGGGAGAGGGAGAGGGAGAAAGAGAAAGAGAGAGTGAAAGAGAGAGTGAAAGAGAGAGTGAAAGAAAGAGTGAAAGAGAGAGAGTGAAAGAGAGAGTGAAAGAGAGAGAGTGAAAGAGAGAGAGTGAAAGAGAGAGTGAAAGATAGAGAGTGAAAGAGAGAGAGTGAAAGAGAGAGTGAAAGAGAGAGAGTGAAAGAGAGAGAGTGAAAGAGTGTGAGAGAGAGAGAGACACACAACTGGGTCAGGGTTACTACGGTTTAGCTGTGGTGACACTGTGTTTGCCTTGCAGTGCTGTGCATCAGTAAGCCAGGCACTGTGTTTGCCTTGCTGTGCTGTGCATCAGTAAGCCAGGCACTGTGTTTGCCTTGCCTTGTTGTGCATCAGTAAGCCAGGCTTCACCCCCCTGTACTGGAATTCTCCATTAATTACACTAAATGACTCATCTTGGAAATGTGTTTCGCTGTTTTATGATCTAACTGCTCCCACTGTCCCAGTCTTGTTCTGCCACATCAAAACTCAAATACATTTGTGTGTGTGTCTGTACGTTTACACATTTACATAAATATTCATATGTGTGTGTGCTTTAAGTGTGCACACGCTCTGTGTGTGTGTTGATGAGCATCTCCCCTCCTCCTCCCAGCTCTGTTTGAGCCTGGAGACCTGCGCTTTGACGTGGAGCGAGACCCCCGCATGGATCCCTCCATCGCCGAGACGACGGAGAAGGCCATCCGCATCCTCCGCAGGAACCCCAGGGGCTTCTTCTTGCTGGTGGAAGGTGAGGAAGGTGGTTGGTCCATTAACCTGTCAATCAAGCTGGGAATCAAAGTGCCTGTTAAACCCACACAGCCATCGATCCATCTGGTCCCAAGGGTTTGAGCCTGAATCAGGCCACCTGATGTTCGTTACAGCCTATCAAATCACCGATTCATATAAATCAGCACAGACTAACCAATGTAAGACACTCTCTTGACAACCCAGATCAATTGACAGTTCATACTATTGATTTTACAATAGTCGTTATACGTGCCCTTTGATTCTCTATTAGGTCAATGCTCTACGTATAGATTTGAGCTTAATAAACCATTTGTTTTCCCCCGGCTTGCCGAGTGGGACTGTTTCAGCCTGTGAATGAGGTGTGTAGTCGGGGCAGTGTGTGTTGCGGCAGTGTGTGTGTGTGTATCTGGTGGAGGGACACGTGTGTGCAGTGTTTGTCGCAGTGTGATGGGCTGTGGGGCTACAACTCGGGGTGACGCATTGCTCCGCCGCACCGGGTGCTCTCAACCCCTCTGACCCACACCATCTCCACCCCCACCATCTCCACCCCCACCATCTCCACCCGCCCCACCCCCACCATCTCCACCCCCACCCGCACTCCTCGTCCTACCCCAGTTTAAGGCTGCCTCAGAGGAGTATTGAACAATAGCTTTAATATAACGCGCAGGGTTAAAAATAGATATGGACATATGGTGCACACGCTCACTACGCTAGACCTTGGAGCCTCACTGATTACCCTGAGGTGATGCGCACACACACACACACACACACACACACACACACACACGTCATTCTCACTGTCGGTGTGAGAAAAGACAACACACGTGTTACTTTACATGAGAAGTCATGGATTGTTCTTTAAACGTAATTACAGTATTATGTGTAGTTAATATGGGAATGTTTTTCTAAAGACATAATAATCTTATAATACGAGAGAGTACAGTACAAGATCTCACAATCAGTGAGGCTCAAGGCTAAATTAATAGAAATGTACTTAAAATATTATATTCTAGTATTTGAGCATCTGGTCATTGATTTCTTTTATATTCTATTTAACACAGTTTCAGTTATTTTCATCCTGAACTAAATTCAGTGTATTTGCTGGAAACCGTCTTTTAGAATGACGGGCACCACCAACAGCCAATGGGTGACCAGTGTTCGGCTTGTCCCCTCCCTCTGCGAGGCAGGTGGGCGTATTGACCAGGGTCACCATGCCAGCAGGGCATCCATGGCCCTTCATGAGACGGTTGCCTTGGACAACGCTGTCGCTAAGGGCCTGGAACTGACAGATGAGAAAGAGACTCTCACCGTGGTTACGGCTGACCACTCCCATGCCTTCTCTTTTAATGGATATCCCTTCAGAGGGAACAGCATTCTGGGTAAGGAATGACTTTGTAGGAATCCTTTCGACCTTAGACACTATACTGGGTCATGACATTTTTTCCAACATGACATAGTGTCACAAACATGGAGAGCAAATTGGACACATTGAGTGATTTGTTGGGTGAATCATTTTGTCTCCACACAAGATGTAACGGAACAGTGAGTGGAGGCAATTGATCTTGCTGCATTGATCCTATTGAAATTGATTGGGGCTCCAACACACCACACTGTAGATTAACACACACAAATGCACACACACACATCTACTCCCGTTTCTCCCGCTCTGCCAGCACATCTCTGCCCCCCCCCCCCCCTTCCCCCTAGGTGACATGGCAGTGATGTCATCGGAGGTGGCGGCCCTGGTCTCTTTGCTCGGCTGGTTTTGTCTGGGTCTCCGTCTGCCAGACGCCATCGGCAGCTTGACATTTCCTCCCCCCTGCCGTCACGGAGGGAAAACAAACAGCTCCCAGCCTTCTCCTTCCCTCCATCCCCTCTCGGTCTTTCATCTCTTACTCCTCCCCCTTTCGCTCCAGCCTCTCTCCTCTCTCTCCCCCCATCCCTTCCTCTTCACCTCTTCTGCTCATCCTTCTCTCCTTCCTCCCTCTCATAACGGCCGCCCCTCTCTCTCCCCTCTCCTACACTCGCCCCCTTTCCCCTTCATCCTCTGTCTCCCTATATCACTCCACCCCCCCCTCCCCCCCCCCCAGCTGGGTGATTAATAAGCCAGTGAAACATTGAGTACTCCATCAGCAGGGACTCTACCGCTACCTCAACTGGGGATTCAACAAGCTGCTCTCAGCCCTACCCACTCCACCCTCCCAGGACACACACACACGGGAGGCGCGCGTGTGCGTGGGCACTTGTCTGTGTGTGTGTGTGTGTGTGTGTAGCACCTTTATGTTGTTAACATGGCCGTGGCGTCGTCCTCTCTCCCAGGGAAGTCTCCACTGTGGGCGAAGGACGTTCTCCCCTTCACCACGCTTATGTACGGCAACGGGCCCGGCTACAAAGTAGTCAACAACAAGCGTCCGGATATCCGCAATGTCAACACAAGTAAGAAAGGAAAACATTTGTATTCATTGAGGGACTCCTGCTGTTAAAGTCTTCAAACAGCCTGTGTAAAGATTGCCCTCTGTCTCTGTTATAATATCTGCTGAACAGCAACGCTGGGCTGGGTTTAAAGTGCTTTACTTTCTTGGTTCCACTGACTGATCTGAGACAGGGTGGAAATGTTGACCAGATGAGTCCGAGGGGGAATCTTTCTACACACGTACCCCTGAACTGAGCCCCAGAGCCCCAGGGAGACCTGTCTGTCACACCTAGTTCAGCTCACACCCCCCCCCCTCCTCTCTGACAGTGACTTGTTCTGCCTCACTAAGTCCACCTGTTTGAGTCATCCACGCTGTACTCTTCTCCTCTTCTTCCTCTCTCTCTACCAGAGACGAAGGACTACGTCCAGCAGTCGGCGGTCCCGTTGGACACAGAGACCCATGGAGGCGAGGACGTGGCTGTTCTGGCTCGCGGGCCCATGGCCCACCTCTTTCAGGGGGTGCAGGAGCAGAGCTACATCGCCCACGCCCTGGCATACGCTGCTTGCGTGGGGCAAGACCTGAGGCACTGCCAAGGGGGCCTGGACTCCACCAAGGCCCCCCAGGGTAGCACCACCACCACTGTCAGGAACACAGCTTCTACCTGTGGGCCGTGTGGGCCCCTTTTGATGGCTCTGACAGCTGTGCTGACTGGATGGCTGCACTGAGGAATGGTTGGATGGTGACAGAGAGATAGAGCAAGAAAAGGTGTAAAAATGATCAGAATCTCGTTTAGAAATCATTTTAAATTATGCTTGTGCATTTACTTTTAAAAGAGAATATATTTGCCATGTAAGAATTCTGTAATACACTTCTCCATTGTGTGGAAATGTATTTTTTTAATGCTTTAATTTTGTAACACAGACAACATTTCATGTGCTCATTTCACAAAAAAGGGTCCGACATGGTTAACAGTGACTAATGTCATAATTTCTTCCCTCATCCTTTGGACCCTGTTTGATTTCCACAATCCAATATCCGCATTGCTGATTGAGGAAGGGGCGTCTCTGTTTGATGACATTAGTACAGACTACAGAGTGTCATTAATAATGCAAAATATTTAAAGATCACCTATTTTTGTCCCCATAATGACGGATTATGGTAATTATTTCCTACAGCTGTTGCGGGGTTTAGTCCATTAAGAGTGCTATGACCCTTTTCGCGCTCCTCCTGGCCTCGGGCTGTCATTTTCTCTTCTGATAGAACCAACTACCCCGCGTGCAATAACTGGCCTATTATGTCGAATTATAAAACCATGTATTAGCGCTCTCTACGCTTGTCTGCCAAGGCAAACATGAAGGGACCTTTTTGTCATTTTGTATTAGCTCAAACGATTTGACAATCTCAAGATATGCCTACCTATCCGTTGAGCCAGTTTGTACTCGTTGCCTTGTATGATAAAATGCTTTTTGGTGTAAGGCCACCCTCGAAGTCGCAAACTGCTGTCTACCACCTGCAGCTTCCCCCCAGAGCCTCAACGAGCAACAGGCAGATGTCCAGATCCACAGGTTTTGCATGCAGGATCTCCGGAAGGCCGTTTGGTGGCGATAAAACCAAAGGAGACCGTCTCTGCGGAAGCCTGGGCCCTATTCGTGTGACTTCCGTTGAGCTTGCCGCAACTTTGATGGGTTACGAAAGCGGGGCTGAAAGCGCAATGGTGGGTGTGTTGGGTATGTGGCGTGGGGTAAACGTGTGTGGGGTAAACGTGTGCAGAACAGGAATAGAACTCCCATGACAGGGCAAAAGAAATCCGGCAAGGGCTATCTGCAAATTGCAGATGCTTGCGTACATTAAGCTGCAAGAGGAAAATTGCTTAAACGACATGGGAGAGATTTCAGCATTGAATAATGTAATATGTTGTCAATTGCAGCCCATCCGGTGTGAGTATAATAAAGTCTCAAGCTGAGATTGTCAACTTCCTAAAAGGTTAGCCTACACGCGCCTCTCTGTAAAAGTCTTGAAAATGTAGCTCAAACTGCTCCTCTTAAATACAGATTAAAGTGAGGATGCGCGTGAACGGAGATAGTGATTTTTATAATCGACCCAAATGTTCTGTCGCTCGCAGGATGGAAAAGGTAGCGCTACTGCGGCGGGGCCTAATTAGAATGCTCATGCACCTGCTGGTGTTGTTTTATTTGTCTTAATGCGTCAATTAGACCCCCCTCTGCAAATTGTTCCACATACATGCAGAGGATAGGTCTGTGCGGATGTGTGTGTGCGCTTGTCTCTGTGTGTGTGTGTGTGAGAGAGAGATATATAGAGAGAGAAAGCTCGAGAGACTGATCGTTTCCCACATCTCAGTATGCATGAATTGATACGTCAATACTTCTGTCTCACTGGCGGTCCACATCATGGAGATATCCTGTACTTGATCATTGTGAGGCTTCAAAATGTAAACTGCGTTTCTCTGTGGTCCCTGTCCATGGTGCTGAACACACGTTGTAAAGTTAGGCAGCGACTCCATGTTTGATCGTTGCATATGCGGATGGGTTTCTGGGTCAAAGTGTGATTTTGCACCATTTTCTGTCCTTGATATTGAACATCCCCCAAGCGTACTCGGTGAACGGATAATGGCAGGCTCATTCGGAGGACGCTGGCACGTGGGTCAGCACTACCGGTCTATGTTCAGCGTTTGGGTGGGCGTTTAAGTGAAGATTAGGGAACACGAGGAGGTAATGCTTGCCTATATTTTCAAACAATGGGTCTTCTTAAATAGGCCACCTTAAAACGTCTCTGCCAGTTAGACTGCTGAGGTCACCAAAGTCTGAGAAAAGTTTAATTTTTGGATATTCTTTAATGCTGCCAAATGATACCTTACGATGTTAGATTTCGATTTTATTAGTGTGACTGGACTTTTCTTATTGCACGGCTTTATAACGTATATAGAAAATTGAAAGTATTATAGGGAAAGTATTCAACATGTTTTCAATACATTAGGATGTGCATAATGTTATAAGTAAGTCCAAATAAGACCAGTACTGCATATCATTTTTATGAAACATTTGTATTCCATAGTCTATCACATCCTTTTTCGTGTAAAACTCACGATTATCGCACAGCAGGAATATGCAACTTCTAGCCTAATTGATCCGTTGTTACCTACCTGCATTTGAAACACCACCTATTTTGGATAAAGGTTGGTCCTAGCGTTGTGACGTCGTCCAATCAGATCCCATTCCACTTTCATCGGGGAGAAACAAACGAGCAAGGGGAGGTGATGCTATAAAGGCCGCCTTAACGTGGGATTTTTGTATCACAACTCTCCAACTTTTTCTACAGCGGAACAGCAGCAGGGCGCGAGCAGAAAGCGGGACTTGTCGGTGACGAGAACACTGTGCTGGTGTCCACTGACTGCGACAGAGCTGCGGGGAACCCCCCACCCCCTCAACATCTGAGCCAGACACCAATGCCCCCGCTGCCACGAGCGCTGTCCACTCATCGCGGTACTGAAACCCGGGCACCGGGTTCCTTCCACCGGTGACGTATAGTGATGAGTGTAAAAGGCTGGTTCAGTCAGCATATCAGCAAGAATAGTCAGCAAGAATAAAACAAACGATGAATTTAAGCCTCATGAGATAAAAACTACACGAAGAATATTTTCTAGAACATTTAATCCGGCAAGGAAATCAAGAGACAAAGTGAAAACGCGGAAGAACCTGGACTTCCCCCCCACCCTCGGCGTCACTCCACCCTGTGAACTACACATCGTATCCTAGCGGACCCCGGCGGAGCCGCGGAGAAAAGACGAGTGAAAGGAGGGCGATAGGGTGGAGCGAGGAGGAGGAAAAAGCGGATTTAGTTGATGAGGTACGCTCAGGTTGTCCGCTTGCATGCGGAGAGGGGTTAAGACAGTAGGCTACAGAGTGCAACAGAGAAATGGGTTGTGTCGGCTCCAAAACGCCAGTTGGTAAGAGTTATTCAAGAATGCAATGCACTAATATATGCACGCTCGAGGTAGCCTGATTTTCGTTTTCATTTGTGCTGCACCTAAATGCGGGTGCATTTGCGTGAATTTGTGGCTTATTAAAGTACTGTGCACGAGAGAATTGTTCATAATGAGGTGAGCTGAGTCACGTAGCCTTGAGCTAGTCTAGTCCATTAGGGCAGTGTAATTTAAGTTTAGCTCATTTGGTTGATTCTGCTACTCAGCTTGTTTACGATCAACGAGCAAGTCTATCAGATAACAGCTGTGAACGTGGGGGAGCGGGTAGCCTATTCTTTCTGAGAGGTTGCAGAAAAAGAGGGAGGGAGAAGGTAAACATCGCGAGGCCGCGAGACCAGGTCTTACACAGATTTTCGGTGAGCGCGCGAGGTAGCGAAGTGCCGTTTATGCAATTGAAGGATGCCGAGCTGAAGCATTTTTATGTTTGTATGACAAGACTACTTAGACCACGATGGTTTTGACTGCGTTTACCCAGTTTAGTTGCAAGGTAAGACGACATAATTTTAATGTAGCCTATCATTTTGCGCATTATTATTATATTTGACGCAATTGCACTCAATGAATCCTGGCGCGATGGGCTTTAAGCCAAATATAAACTAGACGTTGCTTTATCAGTGTAGTCACGTGTGTAAATTGACTACAAGCTTAAATGTTAAGTTTCACAAATGGTTAAGAAATGCACCGTTTAAAGCGTATCAAAGCCTACGTGTCCTACGCTACTTCTTTGACCACGCTGTGTTCTAGATTGTTTACACTATCTCATTGTCTGTCAACCATCGTTAACGGCCATAAGTCATCAACTTCCCTCTGTCTTAGTGCCTTCTCATCTTTCCGCTGGTGCCCCTCACATCATCCGTGTCGGCTATGTGTTATTTTCATTAAACGGGGCCTTGCAGTAGCCATAAATCACACGCACCCCACATTTATCATGCATCAGAGCGTCGCCACACTGGCTACATCGGCTTATCACCTAACCAATGAACATGAAATACACCCTTCGGTTCCGTTACCGAACATACGCTGATTTATTCGTTATGTCTATAAATCTGGAACGCAGCCCCCTCATTTGTTTGCCCGAGTTATCGCTCTTCAAGACACTTGATGATTCTGATGCTGTAGCCCTGTGTAAACAAGTGTCACTGCAGGGTCTCCTTGTCACGTTTCTTTTAAAAGGAAGCATTGTGTTTCAAGCTTAAGTGAAGGCTACTGCTTGTTCACGCAAGCAAGTAGCCTAGTTCTTCAGACCGCCGGCTGAGACAGAAAACTGCACCCACCTGTTAGTCCGAGCATGTCGGCCTACGTGACGCCGTCTCGGCTGGCCTTGACCTAATTAAGTTAATTTCTTCACAAGTTTCAGAGCGCCAAGAACATAGAAGGAAGGTACGTGGCCATGGTCCATAATATCTGCTGTTTCCACGACAACAACAGAGACACAGACAGAGACACAGACAGAGAGAGAGAGAGTAAGAGAGAGAGAGAGAGAGAGAGAGAGAGAGAGAGAGAGAGAGAGAGAGAACGATGGGGAGGGGGGGGGTTACACGCGCTTGAAACAACAAGCTAATTTAGCCTATATCTCACCGTGATAGATCTTAAACCTGAGAATAATATGAATAATATTGAACCTAATTAAATACAAGGCCAATGTAAAAGGCAGTCAGTGGATGATTCTGTGGTGAGGTGCGGTTGCTCTCAATCCCTCACCACATAAGGGGACACTGTTGCACACCCTGCCAACCTCCATTAAAGACCTGACCTACAGGATATAGCCTACAAGAATAGTAGGTCTACGCTTAAATTGATCCTTAATCATATTTCCCTGAACAGTCCGTATGATTGGTCTCTAAATGTGGATCTAATTTGCTGTCTCCGTAGGCCTATTTTCTTTAGACTGGGACCCAATCACACGTGGATCATCTGGTGTGTTAAAAGACGTTGGCTCCAGCTCTGTGGTAGTTACCGAATGGTTCAGGACTAAATTAGAAATACTGAAAGTGGAACATATGTACCCTGTTTATTGCCTGATATATAGTGTTAATATTAATCATGTTAATCACAAACCACAAAAACATAGGCTACACTGGCGTCCTAATACTGTCCAGGCATAAGCGCAATGCTGTCGTCATAGAAACGTGAGGGGAGAGGGCAGGATCCCAGCATCACGGGCTGCATGAGCTTGGAAGGTAACCGAAGCCACATTGCACGGCAAGGGGGGCTGTGGGCATAAGCTGAGCAAGCTGCACATAACGTCAATCCTTGCGAAATATGAGCATTTTCTTGAAATGAGATGCTGATCTCCAGCACCTGAAATCACACTGCCTTTCTGAGCTGACTGGGTCTCAAGTGACAACGCCGGTCACCCACGGACTGTCAACCCGTTTACCGAGTACAGCGTGCCACTTTGTCACGTCTCCGAACAATACTTTCATTGCCGCGGTAACCTAGATTTCAAGATACAATACACCCCAGGCATTTGATCTGTACGCATCCAATTAAACGATATTGAAACCTGGCAGCGGCAACTTGAGCTCGCGCGCTAATGGAAGGTATTTCAATGAGGGGTGAGCGATGGGACTATTGACATCTTACTATAGATGGGTGTTGGAGAGTTCTTTCCGTACTTTGACTACCAAACATGACGCATTGCAATTAAGATCCTAGAAAGATGGCGTTGGCATTTTTGTTGTTGTTGGATTGAGCGAACATAGAGAGAGAGAGACATAGACAGAGACAGAGAGAGCGAAAGAGAGAGAGACATAGACATAGACAGAGACAGACAGACAGAGACGAAAGAGAGAGCGAAAGAGAGAGAGAGAGAGTCGTTGTGCTCCGTCTAGGAGCTGTTCAGTGTGGGTTGACATTAAAGCTCGACAGTACGCAATGCGCCCCAACATCTTTTTCCCTGGCCCCGCTCGTAACATGTCCATTCACATTACATGGCTGTAGGGAGGAAGGCAATAGGGGCCAATAGATAGAACAAAAATCCAGAGGTGTCATGCGTGAATGAGGTTCTCATTCCCCCTTTATCAATTAGGCAAACTGCATGCAATTTTTTTTTACCCTTTTGAATCCCTTATGCAAGCGTGATATAAACCCTTATGCATGACGTGGCATGACTGCTTATAGTCTGTGCACGAGAATGGACCGTCGTAGCCCACCGTGGCATCTCTCTCAATGTATGCTGGAACTCATAGCCACAAGACACAAGATGAGATAGGCTATTAGGGCCACTACGCCCCCAAAATCCCTTTTCCCAACAAATGGCTTCCATCTGGAGGCATGGCTGGCATGGTGGTTTAATGTTTTTTTTTTTGTTCACCAGCATCATTTTTTCCCTTTTGACAGTGGCGGCTGACAGTACGTTGCGCGTGGACTGGAGCGCGGCGAGCTCTCTGTCTGACCTCGCGCTCTTGGGGAGCACGCGGACCTGCTTGGTGAGCAGGCTCATTCTCGGCACGCCGGTGGAGACACTGGACGGTGGCGAGGTGCAGATTTTTTTTAAATTCAGGCCTTCATCTCATACGTAGCCTTACCTTCCCCCAGAAACCTGTGCTACGCTACACAAGGTCCACACGGCAACTGCTGGAGACGTCTGAAGGAATTTCTTTTTTTTTTTTTCGTCTTTTTGGGGCTAATGCTGCATTAGTATATCGCTCCTTCTCATTGTGTAATGGATACGTTCACAACATCTTACAAAGACATAGACCAGAACGGAAAATGTATACCAACCTGTTTCCGTGTGTATTTGTGTATACAACGTGATACAACCTAATAGACCCACGGGGGCACTCAAATAATCAAAGCTGGCAGTACCCTCGACTTTGAGTTCTCTTTCGTACTTAGTAATTCGGGACGTGAAGCAGAAAATTATTTTCTCAACCTTTCCTGGTTTAATAATTACCTAATTAACCAAGCCGTCCAAGTCGTTAACGAGTGATTCGGCTTTGGATTCTCCATTTTGGTTTTCATTAAATGTTCACCAGTTGGTTTTCTAATTATTCGCAAGTCATTCAACGTAATTAGAAATTAATTTTGTATGCAGTTTTCTAATATAACTCTCTATTGCACCAAATGTAATGCCTTTCGCCTGGGTCTATATGCAATTTAACGACCCGAGCAGGTTTGGATGGTCGCCCTGAACTCGACCGTCTGCTGCAGTTGTATTCGCTGTCTAGGCTTTGTCACCATGTGCCTTTGCAGCCCACGACGAACTGCTGCAGTGAAGCAAGAATCAGTATGGTGGATTCACAAAAAGCAGATCCCCCCTCGTCTCCCATTTGTTTTTCTCTCTCTAAATAATTGTGTAGGCCTATAGGTTTTTAAGCATCAATGCCTGTGGGCCAAGCTTGTTCCCGTCTCTGTTGACACTAGTTTGACGGTAAATAAAAGTTAGCATAATGCTGAGGTAATTTACTCAAATACGATGATGAATTCGTCTCATCTCATTTATTTATCAACGCAGGCCATCTGGATGTCACGAGGAGGGAGCGCATTGAGGGAGGGAGGGAGCGCGAGGAAAATGATCAGCCTTGCCATGATCATCCTCTATGAAATACTTGTCTACACGGGTCTAATGCAGCTGGGTTGAAGTGGGAGGGGAGCTGAAAGAACGGTAGCGGACCAATTAGGCTTGCTTGCAGCTCGGTGGCCCACGGAGGTCCGTTACTGTCGATGACACGTGCCCATTGCCAGACAGGATAGGCGCGGGTTTGTGCGTGTGTCTGCTTGTGTTCTCTCCACGTCCAACAAGCATGCACGAGTCGCAAAAGCCGTGTTCTTTTCTGTAAAACCTTGAGTCGCTGCAGGTTTTCAGCACGGGAAAAGGAACACCAAGACTAGTTATACTACTGAACCTAACGTGAGGTTGCAGCAGGAAGGAACGAGAAGCCTATTGTAGCTATCGGTGTGGTGCATGTGACGTCATCAGCAAATCACGGCCCGCATCCTGGGAGAAATCATTCCATGGTGACCGGTTGCTATAGAAATGGTCCTTTAATGGAAAGTTGAGCGACGGAGATCCGTTTTGTCGCGTAGCATAGGCACAGGTGCGAGAAAGAGAGAGGGAGAGAGAGAGAGAGAGAGATAGAGAGCGGAGAGAAAGAGAGAGAGATCGGAGACAGAGAGCGACAGGTCGAGAAGCAAGCACAAACAGCGACGTGGCATGATAATGAAAGGAGACTCAATGTGCATCCTATTTTCTATGGAAAAGCTCCTCATTTGCGAGAAAACAAGGGGCGTTGGCACGGATGAGGGAACTCTGGTATTCTATTTCACTGGTTTGTTTTTTTGCATGCACATTTTCTGTGTGTTTGTATATGTGCGCGTGTGTGTATCTGTTTATACGTGCACGCACGAATGATATTCAGTTACATAGCATCCCTGCAGATATGTGTTATCTAACGGGTTACCTTCCATTTCACTATTACAACTCTAAGCTTTTGTAGGAGCTGTCCATGGTCAAGGAAAGACCGGTGGGCATCTACCTTGCCCGTGGCAAGCTATACTATCTCGTCGCAATTGGGCATTATTATTTCGAAAAACAAAAATAAACATTGTGCTATAGAAGCTTAAATGATGGCCTTTGCCATGTGTATGAGTAACGAGTTTATAATTAGAGCAATCAATGTAGGCTAATGCATATTCGCTCGGGGGTTGTTTGCCAGACCAAGGAAACCTGTGACACTGCTTGTCTGCAGCCTCGAAAGCGACCTGAAAGAACCGGTTGATTCCATAGAGCTACTACAGCAGCTATGAGGAATGGAAATTACGACAGACGATAGCGACATTGCGGATGTTCGTCTTCGTGAACATTTTCTTAGTATTTATATGCCTCCAAAAACTGTTTTTCATTGTGCATACTATGCCTCCGATACTATGTTCAGTCAGGCTATATGACGTTTGAATGGCCTTACACGAAGGACACCGCTTCTGGTTTCTCACTGAACAACACAGGACAGGTTAAGCTTGCTCCGTTTAGTGGACCGTGTGGCCATCAATCAGGGTATTATCAAGAAACGCCGTGTCTCACGTAGCCAACAGACGTGTCGGTGTAGGTCTGTCTGTGTTGAGGCGCGCACTCACGCTCGTGTTACATGTCTGAAGGACAAGCGACAAGCCATCTTATTATGTTTGCTTGTAAAGTCGGATACCGCAAAAGCAATCTCCGTTCCTCATCCTCTCTTATTCAGTAGGGCAGTAGGCTAGCAAAGAGCGGGCAGGGAAGAGGAGGGGGAGCTGTTAATGGTGGCGTAAACCGCCATAGACCCGGGGGCATGTGAAACTCGAGGCCATGTCATATCTCTTCGACATTCTGTGATCTGTGAGCTCCTGTGCGCGGGGCGAGGGGATTATCGCGCATCTCAGTTGAGACTTGACAGATCACGAGCACGGGAATCTCTGTGCGCTTGCCAGTCCTGGAGCGGCGGTATATTTTTACTTTGGGGTATTTTTGGTATTTAGTTCGCCCCACTAACTGTGCCGGCAAGCTTGGATAAAGTGAGACGACCCTTATGAATAAGCAATACTCAACCGTCACAAGGCGTGCGATCTGCTGTTGACATTTTTAACAATAGCCTACGCCTGACTCACGTGTGTAGGAAAGCTATAAAATAGGCTCGACGACAAACAAAAGCGCGTCGATACTTGATACTGTCTGTGGTGTGACATTACAGGATAGACTGATTGGATGAGGGAGGGAGTTCCTTCGTTTCGTCTTGTCTTTGTCAGTTCATAAGTACAATCAAAACACATTGCTGTGGGTGTGGAGCTGGCTTTTCCATGATCTCTAGCAAGTTGTTATAAAAAAAAACAAAACAAGGACAGATAGAATAAGGACGACCTTCAAAGTCATTTAGCTGTTCATTCAACATTGAGTCATTTCTCTGTGAAGTACAAAGGCTTGTAGACTAAATTAAACCCAGTAGTGTTTATGTAGATCCTGTGAGGCGGCCTCTAAAATGTATTTTCTTTGTTCACAGGTAAATGTTGAAGACACCGTCGAAATGTTACCAAAATCGAGAAGAGCGCTTACAATTCAAGAGATTGCGGCATTAGCCAGATCGTCTTTACATGGTAAATAAAACAACACACACACACACACACACCATAACACACAACATTTTACACGGTCCCCTTCACATAAACCCACAATTTCCATCCTGCCATACCATAACATCGATGCCTACTTGACCTAGACCGTGACCGTTGAACTGTGGACCCTCAGGCATCTCCCAGGTGGTGAAGGAGCATGTGACCAGACCCACAGGCATGGCCCAGGGCCGGGTGGCTCACCTGATAGAGTGGAAGGGCTGGTGTAAACCCACCGACACCCCCGCCGCCCCAGAGTCAGACTTGAACAACTACTCTGACCTCACTGAGGGGGAGCAGGAGGCCCTCTTCGCAGCAGGTAGCCATCTTGTTCCCGCTTCGCAGCAGGTAGCCATCTTGTTCCGTTCTGAACGGTTGTTTCTTTGCGATTAACTTTACTTACAAGGTGAGTCGATGGCTTGAGTAATGGTTTGGGTGATTCACAGCAACCCCTATCTGCTTCTGTTGTCAAACACAAAGACCAAACTGGGATGAATTGTCTTTATCATCAGGGCCTTCTCTGCTCCTCTCTCATCCCCTCTCCTGTCGTACCTTTCTCTTTCACTAGTCCTTCTTCTGTCCTCTGTCTCCCTCTATCCATTTACCCTCCATTTATGCCATTTAGTGTCCTTTACTACTCTTCTCTTTCTCACCCTATGCTTTCTCCCTCCCTCCCTCCCTCCCTCCCTCCCTCCCTCCCTCCCTCCCTCCCTCCCTCCCTCCCTCCCTCCCTCCCTCCCTCCCTCCCTCCCTACCTCCCTACCCTTCCCTGTCTCTCTCCCTGTCTCTCTCTCTGTCTCTCTCCCTGTCTCTCTCTCTGTCTCTCTCTCTGTCTCTCCCTCCCTCTCCGTCTCCCACGGTTCTCTGCGCCCCGTCTTCCGGTTTCTCCATTTGTCTCCCCACTTTCACTCCGTCCTCCTCCTCTCTTCTTTCTTGCCCTCTCTATCGCTCGCTGCATTCATTTGCGTGCTCCCTGCAATGCAGACACTCAAGGTTAATTTGCACAGTAAGGTTTCTGTTCCTGGCTCAGTCCCGGCGTGACTGAGCCATTTTCTGTATGGCCCTCTGCTCTGCTCACCTCTCTCCCCCTGCTCCTTCCACCATGTGGCCCTCTGCTCTGCTCACTTCTCCCCCCTGCTCCTTCCCTGGGTGGCCTCCTGCTCTGCTCACTTCTCCCCCCTGCTCCTTCCCTGGGTGGCCTCCTGCTCTGCTCACCTCTCCCCCCTGCTCCTTCCCTGGGTGGCCTCCTGCTCTGCTCACTTCTCCCCCCTGCTCCTTCCCTGGGTGGCCTCCTGCTCTGCTCACCTCTCCCCCCTGCTCCTTCCCTGGGTGGCCTCCTGCTCTGCTCACTTCTCCCCCCTGCTCCTTCCCTGGGTGGCCTCCTGCTCTGCTCACCTCTCCCCCCTGCTCCTTCCCCCCGCCCCCCCCCCCCCCTTGCTCCTTGTTTCATCTTCTTCTTTCATGCTTATTCTGAGTGAATATGTTTAATGCAAGCAACATTTAAACATGTTTAAAGGTCCCAACATGTAAGATTGAGGAGTCTACTTGTGTGTGCTTGTGATAGAGACAGCTAGATTGTAGGCACTGGGTCCACGTGGAATAGTTCTATTGATGAGTAAGCCTGTGCCAAGACGCATACACATACACACACATACACACACACACAAACACAAACACACGTTGGATTCCTCCCAGTCATTTCTAGAGAGTGGTTCTTTCTCCTGCAGGAGTCTGGCTGACAGCCCTGACTGCTATGGAGAGGAGCTTATGTCACCCTGCAGAGAGAGAGTGTGTAGAGGAAGCAGTGCACATGTGTGTGTGTGTGTGTGTGAGTGAGTTAGGGTGTTAAACTCAATAAGTAAGAAATAGTAATAGTAAGAAATGGGTATGTGTGAGAGAGAGTGAAATAAGAGAAGAGGAAAAGAGATTCAGAGAGAAGGAGAGATACTGAGAGACAGAATGGGAGTCAGAGAGAAAGAGAGAGAGAGAGAGAGAGAGAGAGAAAGGAGTTGGTTCCAGTGCAGGTCCAGCAGGGACCCAGGACTGGGAGCTGAGCCAAGCTCTGCAATACCTGTTTACACATACACACCCCACAGACCCTGGATATCCTGCAGATACTACAACCATCAGATAGAGAGCAATAGTTTGTGTACAGCATGCAGGCGTGTGTGTGTGTGTGTACCTGTGCGTGCATGTGTGCGTTTGAGTATGCGCGTGAGCGTCTGTGATTGTTTGCTTACGTCTGCAGGTGAGATATTGAAGGTTTTCTAATGGGACAAGGGAGGAGTGGGGTGAAGGACTGAGGCAGAGGAAGAGAGAGAGAGAAGCCCTTTCGGTGTCTCAGGACAGTGTCTTCCTGTGTGAAGGCTGAGTTCAGGGTCGAGGTAGGTGGGAGATGAATGGAAGAATCGATCGCTGTGCAAGACAACACATGAATGCATAACACAGAAGATCCAGGGAGAGAGAGAGGGAGAGAAGGAGAGAGGGAGAAAGGAAGAGAGGAGAAAAGAGATGGAGATTGAAATGCAAACAAGAGGTGGAACGAGAAGAGGAAGGCAAGTGACAGTGAGAGAAAGGGAGCGTGCGGGAAAGCAATGAGAGGGGACTGGGAGGACTGCAGGTAATACAGAAGAGAAGGGATGAATGAGGGAAGAAGAAGAGAGGGAAAAGAAGGCAAGGAATGACAAGTTAAATAGCAGAGAGAGAGAGAGAGAGGAATGGAGGGGAATCTAGTCAAGGCTCTGCACCATCCTTCAGTCAAGAAAGAGAGAGAGAGAGTGTGTGTTTGCTGACTGGCTGCTGCTGATGATTGAAGGTGATTGGTCAGTAGCTTCCTCTAGAACACTGACTCTGTCACGTGCTGAGTCACCTTAGGCATGGAGAAACCAACAGTCACCCTCACTGTGTCCCTCTGATATACCTTAACATCCCTGTACAGCTGTACAGAGAAACAGGGCGCTGCGGTCAGTCGTGCGGTCACTTCCTGATCAGTGGCGAGGTCACTTCCTGCTCAGGGTGTTGAGGCCTTGTCTGGTTTAACCCAATACAGCCTAGTTCAGGTCTTGTTGAGGTGTGTCGCAAATCAAAGACCCAAGATGGGATCACACAAGGACAGGGCTCTTACTTTGTTACCGTGGCAACCGACGCACGCGCGTGAGCGCGCGACACTCGTGTGTGTGTCGGAGCCATGACTGTCAAATATTCATGAAAGTTTTTACTTGTGTGCACATTTATGTCATGTGTTTGTCTGTTATCTAACCTACTGTGTGTGTGTGTTTTTGTGTGTCTTTGTCTGTCTGTGTGTGTGTGTGTGCAGGTGTGGCAGAGCAGTTTGCCATCGCTGAAGCCAAGTTGAGGGCCTGGTCCTCAGTGGATGGAGACGACTCCAATGATGACTCATACGACGAAGACTTCCTGCCCGCTAACGAGCCCACAACACAAAGCACAGGTACACTGGAACACACACACGCTCACACACACAGGTGTGCACACACACAGACACACACTTTTAAACATCCAAAAGTGTGCCATGGTCAACTCCTTCTTAAAGCTGTAAACACCTTTTATCGTTCTTCATTTCCTCTTTCTTTTCATCTTCATCCCCTACTCTTTCTCCCCCCTCTTTACTCTCTCTCTTTCTCTCTCTCCTTCTCCCTCCCCTCTTTACTCTCTCTCTCTCTTCCCTCCTCTTTCCTCTCTCTTTCTCTCATTCTTTCTCCCCCCCTTCTCTCTCTCTGCTGGGGAGACTGTCTGTGTCCGGAGCCCTTATTGTCCCAGTGCCCTACTTTTGTCCTCTCAAAATATTTTTTGTTCCCCGGCGCAATTTGATATCCCTCCTGCAACTTTAATATAGTTCCTTTGGTGCAGGTGGGGGTGCAGGCAGGGTGGGGGTGCAATATTGCTATGTGAGTCTGTGAGCTGGGTGTGTGTGTGTGTGTGTGGTGGGGGCTGGGGGGGCTGCAGGGGCTACAGTAACAGTCGACTGCTCCAGTATTATATGCTTCTTCACTGTGACTTTCCCTTACTGCTCACTGTGTCCTGCATCCAACACCTGACTGATCACAGTAACCAAGTATTACCCAGCATTGGATCTTTACTGTGGGGCTCAACACACTAGCTAAGACCCACTGTGTTCAAATACGAGGGGATAGGGGATGTGCTGTTGGCCTAAAGACCCAACATGATGTGCTTTCAGCTCTGCTGTCCCTCCAGAAGTCTGTGTGTGAAGACAGGGTGACATAGAACAGGAAGTAATCTCTACCATCTTCACTGTGTCTCTCTCCCCCCCCCCCCCGCTCCAGATGTGCCTCCGTATCCCCCCTTCCTGAAAGACTTGATCCACAGCCAGGTGTGCCAGCACCTGGGTCTGCGAGGGCCATGCTGTGAGGGTGGCGGTGAGGGCGTGGTCAGTGGCGACCCCTCCCCCATCGCTGGCTCCCCCAACACCCTGTGCTCCAGCCTCTGCAGCCTGGACGAACACCACCCCCTGCTGCGCGACCTCGGTCACCGCGGCAACCATCATCAGGGCCACCACGGTCACCACGGCAACAACGTGGCCGAGCTGGCGGCCAAGATCCTGGCGGCGCTGCAGGGAGGAGAGGAGCTTCTGCTGGCCCGCCTCCAGAGGGCGGGGCAGGGGCAGGGGGGTGGGGACTGTGGGTTCCACAGCGTAGGGGGCGGGGACGGAAGGGTCCGGCCCTGCGGGGGGCAGGACTCGCCGTGTTACTCCGTGTCGTACTCCGACACGTACCTGTCGCCGGGCGAGGACGACGACACCCCCTGCAAGGACTACGGAGGCACCGTGTGCTCGGGCCAAGAAGAGTTACCCCCCGACTACGCCTCCCGCAGGAAGGTGTCTGACGTGGCGTCCTCCGGAGTGGTCTCCCTGGACGAGGACGAGGAGGAGGACAGGGAGGAGAGGGAGGAGAGGGAGGAGAGGGAGGAGAGGGAGGAGAGGGAGGAGAGGGAGGAGAGGGAGCAGGGCAACTGAGGACTCCTCTCCCCCTGTCCGTTTCTGTGTGCATACCCTACTGTCTCTCGTCCATCCGGAGGAACTTCTGTTTCGTTCATCCGTTCGTCTCCACGACGACGTCTGACACACGTCAACCAGTTTGCATGTTTTTCACGACTTGAATTTATCTTACTCCAACGTAAACCATGTGTCCCAGGCCTTACTTGCGACATTTCACCCACCCTAATCCACCCCGCCTGCCAATTTGATATGTATTGATATATTTTTGTCTTGAGGCGTCCAAACAATCTTTTATATCAGTGAGAATCAGGACAGTTGGACTTTAGTAGGAAAGCCCAGTGATTCGCCGGTGGGTTCAGTGAGAAGCCTACTGGTTGACCGGGTTGTTTTGGCGTTCTATCCCTCAACCAGGAAGTATGAGATCTTTTCAAAATGGACGCCAGCCACTGACGAGGAACGAACCCAAACAGAAGGACTGACTCTTAAACTCCTGAAATTCCTGTGCATGTGTTTTGCAAGTGCTGAAACTAAAACTGTGGGATGACCCAGTCTTGAGGATGGTTTGTTACTGTCGGCTGTTCCAAGTACCCTCCCCCCTTCCCCCCCCCCCCCCCCCCCCCCCCTCCCCTGCAGGAGACAGTTGCATCCGTCTTGGCATGGCCTGCTGAGTATGCCAAACAACAGTAATATAACCTGTCACTTCAACAGTTATGAGCAAATGCTGGAATGTCTTTAAAGAAAGTGACAGGACATATGTATTTTAAAATCAACAAACTTTAAAGGTAAATAAAAATAAATGAACATTTGTCACAAAGGATGCGACAGAAATGATATGCTTTTATTGTACTAGTTTTGTATCATTCAACTTGTTGTACTTCTTATGCTGAATATCATTATGATACTCCCTGTCATAATGGCATGCTATAGCTACTGGTTCACTTTTGAGTTTTTGTTCTTTGTGTTCCTTCTACGGAACATTGAAGACCATGTGGTCATCATAAAAAAAAAACTATGATGACAACAAAAAGATAAAAAACTATAGAATGTTCTTGAAGTGTCCCTTTTGGTGAAAGAGATGCTGTTTGGTGAAGACATTGCTGTACAAAAACAGAAACCTTGTTTTTCTGTGAAGAGATGTGAAGTTGCATTGGAGATTTTCTATATTTTTGTATACGTTGTCTTGCTTGGTTCTCTTTTCCTCTGCGGCGTGCTAGTGTATGTGGTTTTTTGCACGAGGCTAATGTGGCTGTAGATTTCTCCTCTCTTTGTTATCACTGTGTGATATAGTATACTGGGAAAAAACAACAAAACAAATGTGAAAAAAACGTTTTTCTTTTAATTTTTAAAGAGGATACTGTGATATGGTTTGTTTATGTCATTGTCATGGTGATCCTACCGGACTTTTTCAAATTGTTTGCCGTTTTCCCTTTTGATTCATAGTTATTGCTACAGCTTTGCCTATCTTTTCTATCCTTATCTTCTCTATTTTTCCTCCGTCAGCAAAAGGACATTTTTCAGTGAATAAATCTAACAATTCCATTGTCACGGTGAACCTTCTTTAAGGTTCTCCCATTGGGACTGTCACTCATTCAACTCAGGAAGTCCCATTGGTCCAGAGCGTCAGTGTGTCCCGCCCACACACAGCCCCAACAAACGACACTTCACTTGCCATCCATCACAGTTAATCGGTGTGTACGTAATATCAAAGCGTAGACTAAGTGTGTGTGAGTGTGTATGTTTGTAGAGTAGTTCTAAGATCGTGAAAGCACAGAATTACCGCCCAACTCACTTCTTTTGAGATTGTTCAGGAAATCCTCAACATTTGTCTGTGTGTTTGTAAGTTTAGAATTGCAGGCTCTTTAGGCTTGCATTTGTGTTCTAGCTCCAAAGGCCACCAATGCAGCAATTCCCTTTAAACGGTGTGTTTAGTATTGCTGAGCTCTCTTTGGAGGGAAAGACGTTCACATGACGGCGATGTTCCACACTTAATTTGTCGTTAGATAAAAAACGGATGGAACGAGGCTCATGATTTTGGAAAATTAATTATTAAATGATAACAGAGCAGTGGTACTGAATGTTATTTTCAATGAATACAAGCTTCAAGTTGATGTGATAACCAGGCGGAGGTGATCTGTTTGGCTGGACGCCTATCGACATCACGCTCCGCGCTCCAGACAGGTGAAGTCGATGACGAAAGGGCGTGAGAGACAGCGTAAACTCAGGGGGAACCATTAATGCTGTGCCTTCATCTGTGACCTCTGACCTCCTGGGTCGGGGTTAATTTCACCGTCAAACTCTTACCCACCATAGAAGAAGAGCCATAGATCTGCCATTTTTGTAGTTTTTATTAATGCTACATGCACTATTCATCATTTTTCATCAGACCGACTGAACTTTACAATGACCACAGTCCTCACATGGGGCTTCTGCGAGCGACGTCCTCGCTTGGCTTAGTCAAAGGTCGACTAAGCCTGAAAACCAGGCCCTGTTGCATCTGTCCATTGCGGGGGCTTGAGTAACATGTCGTTGGAGGGCCATGCTGCCTCATTGTCCTTTCAGTGGCATTAATGTGGAGCTGTGTTCTCAGGGCAAGGTCGTGCTCTCGTCCCGATGCTGTGACGTGTGACGTGTTGTTGTCCACAACCCCCCCCCCCCCCTCCTCCTCCACCCTCCCCATCCACTCCACCCCCCTCCCCCGTCCACTCCACCCCCCCTCCCCCATCCACTCCACCCCCCCCTCCCCCATCCACTCCACCCCCCCTCCCCCGTCCGGCCGTCCAGGCGATGGGTGGAAAGTGCCCCCCTGGCAGCTAGTGACAGGCCCCTTCCAGTCTCCTTCTCCACACAGCTGTCACACACACTCTCTTTCCATCCTCCCCTTTTCTTGCTTTTCATCTCTCTCTCCCTCTCCCTCTCTCTCTCTCTCTCTCCCTCTCTCTCTCTCCCTCTCTCTCTCTCTCTCTCTCTCTTTCTCTCTCTCTCTCTCTCTCTCTCTCTCTCTCTCTCTCTCTCTCTCTCTCTCTCTCTCCCTCTATCTGTTTCGGTCTCTGTGCCTCTTCAACCATCCACCTGTGCTCCATCTTTCATCCGTTTCTCCTCACTCAATCTCTCACTGTGTCTCTCCCTCCCCCTCTCCTCCCCCGTCCTTTCTCTCCACCTGTTCTCTTCTCTCGACACTTTTGTCTCCGTCCTTTTCTCTCTCTGCACTTTCCATCTCTCTCCCCCTCTTCTGGTTGCTCTCTCCACCCCTCTCTCTCGCTCTCTCTCTCTCTCTCCTCTTCCGTCCTTGCCCACGGGCTGCCTGTTATATAATCAGCGGAGCAGTTGAGTGCTACCTTTGCCGACAGGCAATTAGCCTGCGATTATGACATAGGCTGACGGATGGATGTGGAAACCAAAGGGAGATGTGCATCTCTTCGTTTTCCCTTCTTCTCCACCCCCTCTCCCCCGTGCCTCTTTCCCCTTCACCCCCTCCCTCACCCTTCATCCCCTCCCTCCGTCTGTGTCCTGAGTGTTTTGCAGGTAACTGCCCCCAAAAAAGCTTTAAGTTGTGCAGCGGGGCGATGCGTCCTCGCCATTGGTCTAAGATGCGCTCATTGGGGCCGTGTCATCCAATGAGGATTGACGCCCCTGTCCTTGTTCAGTGCAGATGGATAGAGTGAGGCATGTCCTGTGTGTGTCTGTGTGCTCAAAGAGGGTAGCCATGGACAGAGTGTTCTGTGGGTGGCGTAGTGCTTCAGGCCAGAGCTGACATTGGGCACTTATATGAGAAAGAGAGAGGCTCTCACAGTTGCTTCAGATTCAATGTGTGTTTGAGATAGTGTATGTTTGTCCAGGGGGGGGGGGTAGGGGGGGGCACGCAATAGTGGAGGGTGAATCTACTTTTAAAAATACATCAAGACATCTGTGAAAGGAGGGCGGGGCAGAGAGGACACATGAATATTCAGATCTTGGCATCTCCATCACCTTCCAGCATCGTTAGGAGGCCTACCAGGGCGCAGGCCTGGGGACCAGCTGATGCAAGAGAGAGACCACTGGTCTCTCAGTCGCTGTCTGAGTGGTCTTTACCGCTTAAAGGAGAGAGATCACGAGAGAGAACGGTAGAGAGAGGTAGAGAGCCATCGAGAGAGAGAGAGAATGAGCTGGTGTTTAACCCACATTAGCCTCTGATGCCTCAGCAGGCCTTAATTAAGCACCCAGAATCCTCTGAGCTTTGGGCTGTGGGGTGACATCACGGTGTAGTCATGGCACCCACATACACACACACCTATACACTACAGCATAAAACACACACCTATACACACACAAACACACCTATACATTACTTCACAAAACACACATTCAGGCTAGTGAGTACTCCTGTTGGAATGTTGGAAGAGAAGACAGATTTTGATAAGTAAGGGAGAGCCAAGCCATCTGCTATCTGCTAACAGCTTTAGCTGTCCCTGTGCCAGACAAAAGCAATCAAACCATGACTCACCGGGTACAGAAATGGATCAACCTAAAATGAATGTACCATCGAACTCCATCCAGCTGTCTGTCATCCTACAAACTGTGAAACCATTTAAAATGCATAACTATTCAGACACAGTCCCCTGCTCCGAGCATCACTGTCAACTGTCGTTTTCTTTCCTTTTCTTCTCATTTTCTATCTTTTATTTGACCTGAATGTGATTATTTGAATATTGCCACTTGATTTTTAAAAATGAATTGACATTTTTTTGCTGCATCTGACATAATTTAACATTAATAAAAATATCGTATATGTTCTTTGCAACAACAAAAAAGATCTGTGTCTCATTTGATTGTATATTCTATATCGAGGAATTGGAGAAGAATATAAAAATGAAAAACTTGACTAAAGATGATTAAGTGGTCAGGTCCGTGGAAAGCACTTCGGCCATCATACTGGATTTCCAGAAGCTGCCCTGTGATTTAAATTTGATAATGTACCTTAACATCATCGCAGCTCATTGAACATCATTATGTTACCATCAGCTTTGCTACTTTGACATGGACAGCGCGCACGCACACTTTGACACTTTTAACCGAAGGCCTTTTGCCTCGGGAAAACTGTTCTGATCGACAGAATACTGTGTGCTCTGTAGTAGGAACAAGTACACACGGTGGATAAACCCCCGGGGAACGTCTGCCTGGAGCCCGTGTGCTTCCCTGGAGGACTCAACAGCTGCTAACACAGGACTGACAGTCCAAACTGTTTTATAACGGTTTTTACTTGGAGAGAAAAACACGTTGAGGTTTTTCTACTGTGCAGTCCTTGTTGTGACCTTCCGATAAGGCTGCTAATAGGCTACATCGTACTGTATGACTACATCAAGTAGGTCAAGACCAGCATCCTACTTAAGACCTCTCTGGTCTGTAATTACTGTACTGTAATTACTCATGGAAAAACATAAATGTTTTCTTTTTTTTTAACAACTTGAAATGTGAAAATTATAAGCAAGTGACAGCCCAGTGCTGAATCATCACCAAAGTTGAACTCAAGTTTGGGGCTAATTATCTTTGGAGAAAGCTTTCATCTGACGTTGACTGCAAAAGGTTTTAAACATTTAAAGTATTTTTCATCTTTGTAGATGGAAATACATGTTTTATCAATGGCGACCTTTTACTTAACCCACAAAAATACAAAACAAAAATACAAAGCATTTAAGTGTGACTACCATCACCTTAAAAGGTCAACGTTCTGCCATAGCCGGACATGATCCTGATTCAACTTGATACAAGTGACTAATGTTTCGGTTGCCAACAGAAGTTCAATCTCTCTTTAGGTTTCATCAGCAATCTCTGCTTCAAACCTCCCTGAGTGGAGCTCTCTGTTCTGTTATCACTGTCACTATATGTGTGTTAGTGTGTCTGTGATAATGGAGAGTCTCCATTTCTTATCTACTCGTCCGTTATTCCAGGCTCCTAACCCTGGACGCGTCACCTTTTATGGAGTTCGGCGGCAGCTGGAGGCCCACTGTGTGCCACTGACCCACAATGCACTGGGGCTGTATTTAACAGGACACAGAATGACCAAATGCTATATGTGGCGAGTATGACTGTGTGATCGTACGTGTCTGTGAAATAGAGACAAAGAAAATTGTTTTCCACTAGTTTTTCTGCGTAAAAGAAAAGAGAGGACTACAGAAGAACCTGAAAAATTACACACACGTTATTGACATCTTATTTTCCTAGTGTTGAGAATCTTGCTGTGTGCATGTTGAGGGCTGACCTTCATGGCGTCTCTGACCAGCTCTTCCTCCAGCCGCTCCTCCTCTTCCTCCTACCGTTCCTCGTCTCGCTACAGCAGCTGCAGCTCCTTCAGGTCGGAGGAGTCCGCTGGGGGGCAAACGCTCGCCCCCCTGGGGTCCCCCCTGGGACCCCTGCTGGAGCCCTTCCTGGATCCCGCAGCGCCCCACAGCATGTTCGGAGAGGAGGACACCGTGGGGACTCTGTGTCGGGCCCCCTTCAGCCGACACCGCAGGGAGTCTCACGGTTACCAGGGTGAGTATGGTCTCAGGTTGCCTGTGTGTGTTTGTGTAGGGGTGTGTGTTTGTGTGTGTGTGTTTATCCAACAGGGTCATGGATGTAAACCTTCTGCTGTCTGTACGTACCTTCAACACGGCAAGATCGAGATACGAGAGAGTCTAATCAAATCACAATGTTTTGTATTGCTCTTTTTTACAAGCAATGTCACAGAGGGCTTCACATACACCCATAGAACTGCCCCTCAGCTAACCTAAACTCTCAATGAACAGAAGGAGAAACTCCCAGCAAGAGGAGGAATGAGAGAGAGGGCTGAGAGAGAAAGATTGTACCAAGGAGGACTGAGGTGTGATAAGAATGTCTTAAAAGGGTGATGTTATTTTATTGCAGAACGTGAAGGAAGGCTGATGACATCACAGGGGTAATCAGGGTTCGAATTACAGGGGGGATCAATACATTTATATATCGCCCTGGAGAAGAAGTTGAACCCCCCCCTGATTGTCATTGTATAATTTGCACTCTGGGGGTAATGAATGAGTTTCAGGAGCCCCTGTCTGTAACTCCTTCTAGTCTCAGAGGTCCATATAAAGACGTGATGACAACGAGAGAGGCTGGACTGTCGGGCAGGCACCAGGCAGTGAAGACATCAGAGTGGCTGAGACGGGAAGGTCATATAAACGAAGAAGACTTTCCTCTGAGTCATAAACAGCCGTTAGCGTTTAGAAGACTTGGGCATTCTGTTCAGTTCGTAAAATCATAACGATGGTGCTTAAGAATGTTTATTGACAATATGATAGTCCTCTAAAATCTTAATTTACAATGATGTGTTTTCTGGCATAAAATGTCAAATGCAGGTAGTATAATAATGCCACTATATAACGGATATACTGAAAATTGTTTCAATGTTTGACTGATATTTTACAATATACAAAAACAAAATTGAGAATATTCCAGACCTAAACCCTTGTTTATTATAAATACGTGATATTGCATTAATTTATTGCTTAATCAAACCGGTCCATTTGTTAGGAACAGATCTTATTCATCGCCAGATGGGCACTAAAGTCATTTTATGTCCCAAACAGAAGTCCCTCTTACTCACGGTTCTTAACGGCCATGTGCTCCAGTTTAGACATAAAAGGAATATCCACCTCAGCCATAAACTTTAATACCCCTTTCTTTGTATCCATTTTGCCACGTTACGAAACCTCATTGACTACCACCTTTTCGCGGAGATGTCACATTGAATGTATTTTATTATCACGAATAAAATGAGTAAAATAATAAAATGATGTAATAATATATAATTATGTTATTTATTCATATGCATTATATGGAGTTGTTCTGCTTAGAGAAGCTTGAAGTTCATGTATGTGGTTTCAGAGGACTTGATCTGGTTTGTTCTGCTGTCACATTCGGCTGTTCCCTGCAGGGCCTACAGGGGGCGCTGTGTCGGGCCGGCCGGCCAGCATGGGAGCGGTCAGGTCACTGGGGGACAGCTACTCCATGTCAGCCGACGTCAGCCAGTTTGAACCCCACGACGTCGTTGTGATGGCCTACAACCACCACATAGTCATCCACGCAGAGAAGGTGAAACAGAGTCTCTGTGTGACCAGTAATGACTCATTACTGTAGACATGTAGAGTATGAACATAGCGTGTGTAAGTGTGAGAGGGCATGACTGAGTGTGTTGGTAAGTGTGAGGTGATTGACAGTGTGTATGTGTGTGTAAGTGTAAGAGTATGACTGTGTGTGTGTGTGTGTGTGTGTGTGTGTGTGTAAGAGTACATGACTGTGTATGTGTGAACTCTGTCTTAGTGTTGCTGTCTATCTGGGTCAGAGGAGACTAACTGGTGATATCCAGTTGCGAGGTGTTGTCTGTTTGTATGAACCCAGAGTTGTCCAGGACCTGTCTAGCCCATTGCTCATCGCTGCACTTCAGCCTGAGTAAGTGTCAGAAGTTTAATCCTAATCAGGTCTAAATGGTGGACAGGAGACAGAGATGAAGACTCTGCAGCTTGGAAGGAGAAATCATCTTTCAGCTCCGTCTCAAGACTCCGCTCAAACACCGCCCTTAAACTCCTTCACCGGGGCCTCTGCCTAAGGCTTGACTTAGATATTTCCACAGGGAAAACCGTCAGTGTCAATCATCCTCACCTGCCAACCTCTTAACCTATACGGACCCTGTGATCCCCCCTGTTGATCATCCCCTCTCCTCTCACCCCATCTCTATCCTACTTACTCCCTTTAAAAAAAATGGTCTTTGCATGACACGCATCCATCTTCCTTCTCTCTCCCTCTCTTCATCCATCCCTCATCCCTCTCTTTCCCTCCCCTTCCCCTCAGGTGCTGGAGGACGGGAGCATTAGTAACACGTTTACCCACAAGTCCCTGCTCCCAGAGGACATGGACCCGCTTTCGGTCAGCGGCACGTTGACCCCCGAGGGCATGCTGGTGGTCAGCGTGAGGAGGACTACACCCATGGAGGGGCCTGAGCCCCCCGCCCCCACCTACTACTCGGAGGCCCACCTTTAGCCCCACCTTCCTCCAATCTTTGACTTCCCACAGCTTTACTTTTATAACGACTAGTCAGTGACACCATCTTCGAGATTTCTCTACATTTGCATTGAGGTTTTTATAAATTTGAATAAAATTGATTTATACATTTACATTATTGTTTTGGTTCAGGGGTTTAGGATGTCATTCTGTACAAGCGAAGAAGGAAATGCAAAGCTGTAAATTTGTTTATTTTCTACAAGGATGTAACTGTAGAAACACGTTTACTGTGGATAGGAGATGTAGTATGACCTAAAACAGCCTAGCAACCAATAACAACACTGTACAGGCGTGGGTTTTTAATAAATAACAGACTCGACTTTCTATCTTTTGCTCCGTCAACAATGAACATGGGTAGAAGCGGCCGAACCCTGGACAGTAATTGCTCTGACAAGAGGTTTTAACAGATGAGAAATGAAATCTCATGCTTGTCATAACTCATAAACTCTTTCCATCTCCTGTCCTCTTGTCTCTCTCTCTCTTTGTCCCTCTCATATTCTCTCACACACACACACACACACACACACACACACACTTTACAGTGCACACACTATCTGAGGAAGAGTTTAGTAAGCAAACTTTCTTCATATAGTTTGTCCTCTTTTTAGTAGCGACTTCATCCATCCATCTGCTTGTGAGCATTAATGTGCATGTCTGGACGGAGACAGGGCTCTGTGACTCACACGGCTCAATCAGGGGGGAAGACTTTCACTGCGACACGACAAATAAGAAGTCCACATGTACTTGGACATGAGAGCTCATTAGTGTAGAGATGTTCTACAAGAAGTCAGGTGGCTGAGCGGGTAGAGCATCGGGCTAGTAATCTGAAGATTGCCAGTTTGATTCCTGGCCGGTGCACATGACGATGTGTCCTTTTGGCAAGGCACTTCACCCTATTTGCCTTGGGGAGAATGTCCCCTGGATAAAAGCGTCTGCTAGATAACTAAATGTAAATGTACAAGAAGAGGAAACTGAAAACTAGTAAAATGGGCGGTTCAATATCTCCCACAGGCTCACAAACACACGCACAAATAATTCTAAATACGTAACAGGATTGTGCAGTGTTGACTGTCATCTCCAGTTGCAGTGTTGACTGTTCTGATCAGATTATGAGGATTACAGATTACGGTTAGCCGTAATGCAGAACAAAGGCGTTAAAGGAACCTGCCGATAATCTCTGCTGAAACAGCAGGGACAGTGCTGTTTAAAACACTCCCCTACCCCTATCCATGTTGCTGGACAGACCGACACACACACACCTCTCTCTCTCTCTCTCTCCAGACTCCCTAGGGAGAGAGGGGTGTACTGCAAACACCTGAAAATCGTCAAGGGACTGAGTAGCCTACTTAGCGAATGAACCCGTTTAGCTAATTAAGCGTTTAGCTGCCTATTATGGTACAGATGTTACTTAGTTTTTCGAAAGACAGAATAACAACTTGCTCAGGAGCGAGGGAGGAGAGAGAAACCAAACTCCTGCTGTTCTCCAGCTGCTCAGAGGGGGGTGGGGGGGGGGGGGGAGAGGAGGAGGATAGGAGGAGGGGATAGGGGGGAGAGAGGATAGGGGGAGGAGAGGATAAGGGGCTGGATACAAAAGAGCGACAGAGAACTAGAGCACACTGATTTGAGCCGAAAGGACAAACAAAGTGTGATGTGAATCAATTCAACAGTCTCGGTAGCACTGAACTTTGTTAAAACCTCTTTATTCATCCCTGATATACAAAACATCTTTTTATTTATTCATGTGAAAAATAGCGTTGGATTTCTTAAACTCTAGTCAACGATTGGTCCTTGTGGCTCTTTATAGAACACAAAGTCCAGAGCCCCATACAGAGTATGTAGAAGACACCCTTAACAACTGACCCTTAACAACTGAACCAGGGTCAGATGTCAACAGCCTCTTCGTAGTTACAGTTGGGATGGGAAGCGGGCTGATCTGAACTCAGGTCAGATCATAAGGGTGAATGCTACTTTGATCGATGGCTACAGAGCAGACAGCAGCATTCAGTAAGGACCTAGTGGACCAGACTGAGTGTGTGGATGCATGTTGACACACACAGACAGGCCCCGCTTTCCTTATGCTGACATTACATTTTTCCTTATGCATTAATCTTTCTTTGTTTTTTTTTACTTTTCCATTTTCTTTACAAAAATAAGGTTATCTCGCATTCATGTCATAGATTAAAATCTGGTTACAAAGTGAGATGAAGAATTATTATTGCACAAAACAGATTACCTAATGACAGGATCATTCATAAAATAACAACAACAAAAAACAATAACAATCTCAAATCATTCTTCTACTTTGATTAATACAGATTAAGAAATATGGACTTGCTCTACAGTTGCTGTTAGCAAAATGAGATGACATACGGTATGAAAATGACCAAGCAAAGGTCCTGTGACTGGAAAATAAGACAGTTGGAAAAAAAACGAGTTTATCTTTAATCAGTCTCACAGACACGCAACAGCTAGGCCTAGAATGATTAGCCATAATTACACACCGCACTGACACACTGTCCACCCTGTAACTGTGTGTGTGTGTGTGCACTGGAGTGTTAGGTTTGACCCTCTATTGAAAATGTCAACAGTACAGTTTAGGGATGTGTGTGTGTGTGTGTGTGTGTAATGCAACTAAATCAAGAGATTGCCATGTGTTGCCATTGCTTTTCCTTATGAAAAGATAAATCATTCATGACCAGAGCCTAGTGAGACCCAGGCTCATGAGATTATGAAGGCACTTGTGAAATGAGAATGGTGTTCATACCACAGAGGAGTCGACCAATCACAGGCCTCTTTAGCGTCATGTCTACGTCAAACACAGGATCTCATTCCGCTAGCGTTGGTGTTATTTTGCATTATCCAAATGTCATATAAACAGTCTTTTGGACGCGTTGCGATAATTAATGAATTTCACAATTTTAAACACAGGAATATGTTTCATTTACAACAAAAATCCCCTGAATAATAAATCAAAGAATAAGTAAAAAAAAAAAGAGCATTTCAGATTTTGATGATAGATTAGCAAAGATTTAAATGACAGATTGTACGGTACAATAATGATACAGTCTGTTAAATATACTAAAAACATAAAACAATTCAATCTCCCAACCAAATAGTGCTGCCCCATTTATGAAAATGAAATGAAAAAATACAAATAATTGATTAATGCTCATTGAATTAATCATGCCAATCAGTGTCATTATTTATTTCAACAATGAAAAAAAAAAAAAAAAAAAAAAAGACAAGACACTACGAAGGGACATTGTCCAACAGAAGCAGAAACATACACAATAGTATTTTCTCCAAATCTCCCTATTTCTTTTTGGTCATAATATTTACAATTTGAAACGTAAAAATCACATCCTTCAAAGTGGCATGCTCTCCTACATGCAAAGCCATGCTCTAACACGAGTGTGCGTGTTTCTGTGCGTTTCTACATGTTAAGGTCACCATGTCAGTCCATGTCAAGGGTAATGCTCGTGCATGCGTGACGTTGTATTTCATTCTCAGTGGTGAGAAGCAACACACCAAAGAAAAGTAATACACCATGCGATACCACCTTTAGGCAGACATGTCAGGGAATTAGCAAAGGCTAGTGTGTGTGTGTTCAGATTATGGTGCAGTTTAAGGCATTTTATTAATCTTAAGCGAGATATTCAGAGATTGGCGACATTATAAAAAGTTAGTAAAAATAAATAAAAGTGGAAGGAGTGTTGAGTTAGACGCAGGAAGACCCCCAGCTCAGAGAGCCAAACACCTGACTAACCCCTTTCTGAAATGACACACAGACAACCTCATAACCCTGAAGTTAAGACATCATTAACAGTTAAATACATTCAAATGTTTATGGAAATCATGCAAATTAGGCCATAAACTACCACGACAAAATAAATAAATTAAAAAGACAGTTTCCTTCTCAAGGCTTCTGGATTGTTAGTGTATGATCTATTTAACAGGTAATTCCATACTGGTTGGCCAACTAGAAGCTACCCTGGGTTGTTTTAGCAGGAAACATCTTGTGCTTCTGGTTAGATAACCTTAAAAGGCTTCGTTCCTTCTTTCAGCCTCCCATTCACCATCTCTCCTCCTAGCTGTCTCCCTCCCCTTTCCTCGTCCTCTGCAGTCCCACACCGTGTCATTAAGAGCTATATTTAGAGAAAACCATTGTCTCTTGGAGTGTGTGGGTCCAGTCTTATTAAAACCAGTGGGCGTGTGTGTGTATGTCTGTGTGTTTGAGAGCAGTGCTCATTGAAAGTGTTGAGGGTGAAATGTAATGGCCTTACAAAACGCTTTCAACTCTGTTTTCCTCTTCAGTCGAACATCTTTTTGCATAGACTACCCCCCCCCGCCACACACACACATGTTCTCACTCAGATAGAGGGGGGAAAAAAGACCGAAAAACAGATATTTTGCAATGCTTCGGACTCACTTCCTCTGTGTTCAGAACGCTGACCAAGATGGCCGTCGGTATACAGGAGGGTTCAACAATAAACCCTGCTCCCTCTTTCTAGATGGCTGTCCCAGACAGCAGCAGAAACCCCAACAACTTCAACAGAAATGATTTCACAACTACAACACAAATCATACAGTCAGAAATAAGGTTGATTTGGCTCCTTCCCTCATTCCAATATGTATAGACAGACACGCACTGTCAACACATGCACTCACTACATCCACACACCAGTCTTTGCATCATTGCTGAACTCTCGGAAGCAAATGGAAGACTCTTGGGAAAGAACTGTTTGCAGCTCCCCAAACAGAAAACACAGTACAAAAGAATTCAGAACTTTTTTTTGCTCTCAAACAGAGACCTGAACAAAGGTCTCGGTCATAAAAAATAATAACTCTTATCCCTTTTATGAATAAACTCACTTTACTCGTTCCCAAATCTAGCTTGTATCCCATTACCTGTCCCTAGATCTAACTCCTGTGGCCCCCAGCCCTCTTCAAACTGCCCCCCAACTGGGCGTGGGGGGGCAGAGCCCCACACTCCTGGTGTGTGTGTGTGTGGAGGCGGAGCAGTCATTGAGTCTGTACACGCCCACAAAGCCTGGGGTACATATACAGTGAACTAGAGAGACGGAGGGGAGGGTGTATAACACCTGCAAACAGGTGGAGGTGAGAGATAGAGAGAGACGATGCAAGAAATTGAAGCGAATGGAGGGAGGAGTCAGGAAATCGAAGAAGAGAGGACTATACAGTGCCCTCCAAAAGTATTGGAACAGTGAGGCGAATTCCTTTATTTTTGCTGTAGACTGAAAACATTTGGGCTTGACATCAAATAATGAACGTGAGACCAGAGATCAACGTTTCAGCTTTTATTTCCAGGTATTTACATCAGGATCTGATGCACAACTAAGAAAATATCACATTTTGTTTGAATCCACCCATTTGTCATGTGATCAAAAGTATTGGAACAGATATACTTAAAACATATTTAAGTGAATAAGACTTAATATTTAGTTGCAAATCCTTTGCTTTCAATAACTGCAGCAAGTCTGTGACCCATTGACGTCACCAAACTTTTGCATTCTTCCTTTTTGATGCTTTTCCAGGCTTTCACTGCAGCCTCTTTCAGTTGTTGTTTGTTTTGTGGGGTTCCTCCCTTCAGTCTCCTCTTAAGCAGGTAAAATGCATGCTCTATAGGGTTTAAGTCTGGAGATTGACTTGGCCAGTCTAATACCTTCCATTTCTTGCCCCTGATGAACTCCTTTGTTGTTTTGGCAGTGTGTTTTGGGTCGTTATCTTGCTGCATGATGAAGGCTCTGCCAATCAGTTTGGTTGCATCTTTCCTTAAATTGGCAGACAAAATGTTTCTGTAGACTTCCGAGTTCATTTTGCTGCTGCCATCATGTGTTACATCCTCAATGAAGATTAATGAGCCCGTCCCAGAAGAAGCCATGCAAGCCCAAGCCATGACATTACCTCCACCGTGTTTCACAGATGAGCTTGTGTGTTTGGGATCATGAGCAGTTCCTTTCTTTCTCCAAACTTTAGCCTTTCCATCACTTTGGTAAAAGTTAATCTTTGTCTCATCAGTCCATAAAACTTTGTCCCAGAATTTTTGAGGTTCATCTCTGTACTTTTTGGCAAATTCCAGCCTGGCCTTCCTATTCTTCTTGCTAATGAGTGGTTTGCATCTTCTGGTGTAGCCCTTGTACTTTTGTTCATGAAGTCTTCTGCGAACAGTAGATAGTGATACCTTCACTCCTGCCATCTGGAGGTTGTTGCTGATCTCACTAACAGTTGTTTTAGGGTCTTTCTTTACAGCTCTTACAATGTTTCTGTCATCAACTGCTGATGTTTTCCTTGGTCTACCTGTTCGACGTCTGTTACTTAGTACACCAGTAGTTTTCTTCTTCTTCAGGACATTCCAAATGGTTGTACTGGCTATGGCCAATGTTTCTGCAATGGCTCTGATTGATTTTCCATCTTCTCTAAGACTCACAATTGCTTGTTTTTCACCCAAAGACAGCGCTCTGGTTTTCATGTTGTTTTCACCTCTGAATACAGTCTGCATAGACAAAACCTATCTTACCCAATCTGAACCTGAGTGTAGACATTCAGTGGTATTTATTGATTGAATAATGTATGTAATAGGACACATCTGGGCAACAAAACACACCTGTCAGTCACATGTTCCAATACTTTTGCTCACGTGACAAATGGGTGGGTTTGAACAAAAAGGTGATATTTTCTAATTTGTGCATCAGATCCTGATGTAAATACCTGGAAATAAAAGCTGAAACGTTGATCTCTGGTTTCACATTCATCGTTTGATGTCAAGCCCAAATGTTTTCAGTCTACAGCAAAAATAAAGGAATTCGCCTCACTGTTCCAATACTTTTGGAGGGCACTGTATATACTAGAATGAATTATTGATCCAAGCCCTGAGGTTTAAGCCTGGGTTGTTTTCAAATGTATGGCTTCGGAAAGAGGAGGAAGGTTTACGGGGCACCATGACGTGCGACAAACCCTCCCCTCCCCTTCCTCCTCCCCCCTGCTGGGACTCGGTGCCCCCCTTCCTCCTCCCCCCTGCTGGGACTCGGTGCCCCCCTCCTCTTCCCCCCTGGTGGGACTCGGTGCCCCCCTTCCTCTTCCCCCCTGCTGGGACTCGGTGCCCCCCTTCCTCTTCCCCCCTGCTGGGACTCGGTGCCCCCCTTCCTCTTCCCCCCTGCTGGGACTTGGTGCCCCCCTTCCTCTTCCCCCCTGCTGGGACTCGGTGCCCCCCTTCTCCTCCCGTCCTGTCCGCATCACTGGGACTTTTCCTCCGAGTCGGAGGGCGTGTGTTCGCGGGGGAGGGACATGGACTTGTGGCGGTCCCACAGTTTGTGCAGCTCAGTGGCCTCGTTCTCGCTGCTGCTGGTGCCGCTGTCACGGAAGCTGGCCAGTGGGGGGCGCACTTTCACGCCCTTCACGTTCACCGAGCCCTCGATGGCCTTCCTCAGCTGGGGGAGAAACAGGGTTAGGGTACCTCAAAGTCAAGCACAGTACCCAACCTAGGTTCTACTGGGGTATGGAAAAGGTTTTGGGTCTATGCAGTACTTTAGTATCTTCATAGGGGGCGCTGTGGCTGAGTGGTAAAAACCAGGTGGATGAGGCACTGGAAACGGCCATATATACAGTACAACATCCGTGGGTGAGAAGAATGTCTTTCATTATATAGAGACTTCACTGGCAGGGTTTGTTTTGCACACCAGACGTCAGCTGCTTAGACACATTCATTTGTAATCACACACACACACACACAGCGTCTGGGCAATACTCTCTCTTCCGACAGAGACAGGAAGTGTGTTTTGTCCGCTTGTAGCACAGCCAAACAAAAGGACCTAAATGTCACAGAGAGAAGAGCAGCGCTGCGCTTAGCAACAATCCCCCATTTTCTAACCAATTTACAAAGACTGAGTGCTTCCGCTGTTGTTGTTGGTGACAGAGAGACACAGACGAATAGACAGAGAGAGAGACGGAGAGAAAAGAGAGAGAAAAAGAATCAGAGGGAGAGAAAGAGAGAGGGACAGATAATGAAGGGGAGAAAGAGAGAGACGGGAACATTAAACAGTCTTTTGTCTTGCTGTCTGTCTCAAGACAAGAGGAGAGCTCATTAAAAAACTGCGCGTGTAAAATAAAAAGTATGCACTTGCGTGTGCGATGACGACGGTTTTGACAACGATGCTGCCAGCTAGCATGCAGAATGCGGAGACTGTTTTGCTAACAGCTACGATCACAAATGGCTTTCACAAAGGATCACGAAGAGGCCGACAGCAAAGCTGACTGACACAGTGGTCTCATGGACCGTGGGACCACGACGTCTAGAAGACCTGCGTGAAGCAGGAGTCAGATGGCTGAGCGGTTAGGGAATCGGGCTGTTAATCAGAAGGTTGCCGGTTTGATTCCCCGCCGTGCAAAAAATTGTGTCCTTGGGAAGGCACTTCACCCTACTTGCCTCGGTGGGAATGTCCCTGTACTTACTGTAAGTCGCTCTGGATAAGCGCGTCTGCTAAATGACTAAATGTAAATGTAAGCTCACCTCTTTGAGAGAGACGACTCCGATGAGGCGTCCGATGCTGGTGACGTAGGCGTGGTCCAGGCCCAGCAGAGAGAAGATGGTGTGGGTCTGAAGGAGCAGGATAACGTCAGCGTTAAGAGGACGCACAACACTCAACCATGTCTAGAAGAGACAACACACTCAACCATGTCTAGAAGAGACAACACACTCAACCATGTCTAAAAGAGACAACACACTCAACCATGTCTAAAAGAGACAACACACTCAACCATGTCTAGAAGAGACAACACACTCAACCATGTCTAGAAGAGACAACACATTCAACCATGTCTAGAAGAGCAGGAGCCATCATTAACAACTGCAAGAACTCTCAGGTAGAACCTGCACCTAAAACGTCTAGAACCAGTAGAACTGGTGGGACACTGACCATGAATGGTTGGAACGTTAACTTATTACATCTAGAAACTTCCCCTTAAAACATGTAGAGAATCCTGATCAAGAACAGAAAGAGCATTCACCTAAAACAACTGGAACCTTCATCTGAAACAGTTTGAAAGCCCTGCAAAGTAGCTGTACCCACTGGAACCGATGCAGCTGCTATCTAGAACCCACCACCTCTTCGAAACCTCTCACACACGACATCCGACCTCACTGCTTCTGAAGCGGCCTGCGAGAACGCCCACACAGAAGAGTCAGGGGACCCAAACGGCCCCAGCGAGGCTGAGCCCAGTGAGAGCTTGTGTCTACACTACAGACCATGTGATCTCAAGCTTGTTCCAGGTTTGGTTCTGCCAGCTACTGTCATCAGGAACTTAATAAGAACCTTAACCCTGCCACTAGCTTGACACCCAACCCCAATCCTGGGGAACAGACACCTTATCGTCATTTCCATTTTCATGGGATGGAGAATTTTCCATTTCAATGGCACGGCAAACTAATTGAGATACATGAAGTTGCAGTCTAACACACCCACACACCATCTCTTGCTCGACGGTCTGTGTTTAGCATTGGGAGGCAGAATGTCAGTGGTATTGGGTGCAAGCAGAAAGCAGGGAGGAGGAGGAGGAGGAGTGATGGATTGGTGCAGGATCCCAGTCTTAAATGTTTAAACAGCAGCAGACACACAGAGAGAGAGGGAAGGAGGGAGGGGAGGGAGGAGGGAGGGGAGGGAGGAGGGAGGGGAGGGAGGGGCTGCATTATGAATGGGGGACATTAGACTCAGTCAATGCTGCCGGCAAGTGAGAATGCGTCTGTGTGAGTGAGTGTGTGTGTACCTGAGTGTAAGGTGTGTAGGAAAACTAATGTGTGTATGTGCTTGAGAAAAGGAAAGTGTGTGTGTGTGTGTGTGCACATGAGAGAGAATGCGTGTGCACTAGCATGTCGCAGTAATAAAATGAAATCAACAAGCCCTCCCCCTCAACACATCCGCCGTACTTGGTGGGATATGGACTAACGGAGAGATCAGGGTGTGTGTGTGTGTGTGTTGAAGGCCCACTGATGTAACTGCGGAGACCATTACAGCTCCATCATTACAACATCCATCCACAATAATAATATACTGAATCCATCACACAGTTATTACAAGTCCAAGGCAGAGAAGCGTTCCGAAAGGTAGTAACACCGAAATGAAAGCACACAGCTACCAATGAGCTGATGAAGGAGAGCCCCCATGGACTCACACAGTGGGGGGGGGATGAAGAGAGGGAGTTTGAAAGAGGGAAAGAGTTTGAGAGAGAAAGAGTTTGAGACGGATCATTTGAGGGGGAGAGAGTTTGAGAGGGGGACTGTTTTAGAGAAAGAAAGTTTAAGAGAAAGATCCGAGAGAAAAAGAGAGAGAGAGAAAGAGAGAGAGAGAGAGAAGAGAAAGAGAAGAGAAAGAGAGAGGCACACACACCTTGTGCAACGATGTGCGCTCCACCAGCTGAAAGGGGGCAGGGTCAATCTTGCAGTTGTTGAAGTTGACCTGCTCGTCAAGTTGTTCCTCCTCCCACTCTGCGATCTGCATCCCGGATGATGATGAAGAGGATGAAGTGGATGAAGTGGATGGTTAGAACAGAGACCACTCATCCAACAATGCTGTCTTTGTTTATGGGTAATGTAGTTTCTAAGCTCTGGCATTTGTAGTCCCTGGATGTATTAGCCAAGTTTAAATGACATATTATGAGCCATATCCTTCATTAACTGACAATTACTGTTCTTCTTCTGATAGACAATCAAACACAGTAGCCGTGATAGAAGGAGGAAGGGAGATGGAGATGGGAGAAAGAGAGGAAGGGATGGAACGAGAGAAAAAGAGAGAGGGAAGGGGGGAGAGATGAGGACGGAGAGGAAGAGAGAGGGGGAGAGAGAGAGATAAAGGTAAGAAGCAGAGGGAGAGTTGAGGAAGTGACAGAGTGATATGACCAGGAAGGAGAGGTGACAGAAAGGAAATTAAAGGTGATGTTAATGAATAATCTAAAATCTAATATCAGAACATATTTTACTTATTGGATGGGAAGCTATTACAGCATAGACGCTCCCTGATTTAAGACATGGGCTCTAATGGACTGACAACCCTCATATCTGGTCAATGATAGACAGAGAGGCATACTGACTGGCCTATGATTGGCTCAGAGGCCTAATGTCTGGCCTATGATAGGCTGAGAGGCGTGGATTCTGGTCTCCGATTGGCTGAGGCCTAGTGTCAGCTCTCTGATTGGCTGAGAGGCTACCTTTGAGGTGGATGAGTCTCACCTCTCTGATTGTCATGTCGTCATCTACAGCCTGGTCATCCTGGAAGAAACGGAAAAGTGGTGAGTACACACCCTTTATTTTTTAAGTAACCAAACTCCAAAACTCACCTCAAAAAATGCAGAAAATATCATGTAAAGGCAGACCAACACGGAGGCACATGAATGTCCTGTTAGGATGTGAGGGGTGAGATGAGGATGGTGAACGTGACCAGGCAGATACTGGGTGGCCTGTAGCCCACATCTGCTTCCTCTGTTCTCAGTGTTCCCTGCTGGAGGAGCGACCACTGAAGGTGACTGACCAGTGTGTGTGCACACTACAGCTACCCGGCTCACACACCACACCCCGACGCCAACGTGTGTGTGTGAGTGTGTGTGTGTGTGTTAGGAGTGAGAGCAAGAGAGAGAGAGAGCAAGAGAGAGAGAGAGAGAGAGAGAGAGAGAGAGCAAGAGAGAGAGCAAGAGAGAGAGAGAGAGAGAGAGAGAGAGAGAGAGAGAGAGAGAGAGAGAGAGAGAGAGAGAGAGAGAGAGAGAGAGAGAGAGAGAAAGAGAGTCTATACCCAGCGTGAATTAAGTTGTCTATGTATGAGCGAGGAGGGTTGTGTGTGTGTGTGTGTTTATACATGTTGGCCTGTGTGTGTGTGTTTGTCCGGTCTCTAGTGTGTGTTGATGATTGTGCGTCTGTGCGTGTCTCGACCTCCATCAGCCTTAGCCCTAGGGGCTGATGGGAACCCTCAGCTCATTCACCCACACCGTCGGGGAGTCTGACCCGCCGGTAACCCTGGCAACTGTTGCCGTGAGGCCAGCGGAGGTGCCCTACTGTAGGGTTACGCAACCAGAAAACCAGACGTGCCCGAGGTGGTTGAGACAACATGAGCAAACGTGCTCTGAATGTGTCCTCACACACACACCCACACACACACCCACACACACACCCACACACACACCCCCACACACACCCACTGAACATCCATATGCTTGCCTTATTATGTCATGTTACAGTACATATTTACTGACATCTAACCCTAATTACAAAGGCATACCAACACCTCCACAAACACATGCAGACCTAAACACAGAAGCACGCACCAACGTGCACACACACCCACACACCCACACACCCACAATCTGTGAGGTTACACAGATACTGCAGTTCAAAAACAAGATACCTGATTTTGCAGATGGAGGGACCAGAAAAACAGCTGTGTGTGGGTGAGGGCGTGTTTGTGTGTGTGTTCATGAGGGTGTGTGTTGTGTGTGTGTGTGTTGTGTGCGTGTGTGTTGTGTGGCTGGCAGGGGCTGGGGTTTCGGGGAGTGAGAGAGGGTGAGTCTCTGCATGCTAAACAGAAGCTTGTAGGAAGATTAGCCAGTCTATTAAGAGAGCAAATATGCAGCAGAGCCCATACACGGGAGCTCTGGAGAGGGTGTATGAATGCAAGACTAAGATGTGTTTGTGTCTGTGTGTGCCTGTGTGTCTGTGTGTGCCTGTGTGTCTGTGTGTGCCTGTGTGTCTGTGTGTGCCTGTGTGTGTGTGCCTGTGTGTCTGTGTGTGCCTGTGTGTCTGTGTGTGCCTGTGTGTGCCTGTGTGTCTGTGTGTGCCTGTGTGTGCCTGTGTGTCTGTGTGTGTCTGTGTGTCTGTGTGCCTGTGTGCCTGTGTGCCTGTGTGCCTGTGTGTCTGTGTGTGTCTGTGTGCCTGTGTGTGCCTGTGTGTGCCTGTGTGTGCCTGTGTGCCTGTGTGTGCCTGTGTGTCTGTGTGTGTCTGTGTGCCTGTGTGTCTGTGTGTGCCTGTGTGTCTGTGTGTGTCTGTGTGCCTGTGTGTCTGTGTGTGCCTGTGTGTCTGTGTGTCTGTGTGTCTGTGTGTGCCTGTGTGTCTGTGTGTGCCTGTGTGTCTGTGTGTGCCTGTGTGCCTGTGTGTCTGTGTGTGCCTGTGTGTCTGTGTGTGCCTGTGTGTCTGTGTGTGTGGGGGGGTTGTTATTGTATGCGAGTGTGTACTATAAGAAGATAGAGTTATAGCAGTTGTGTGTCTGTGTGTGTGTGCGGAAAGAGAGAGTTTGTGTTGGTGAATGAATGATTGTTTGTGTGTGTACTTTTGCCCGACTTAAGACAGAGTGACTAAAGGGAGAAGGAGAGATTAGAAAAGGGAGAGCGAGAGACAGACAGAGAGAGACAGACAGAGACAGACAGAGAGAGACAGGCAGAGAGAGAGAGACAGAGAGAGACAGACAGACAGAGACAGACATAGAGAGAGCAGAAGGAAGTGCTGACAGTAAACTATAGCTGTGCTGTGCCATTAGAAAGCAGCATCTCTTTCCCCTCCCCTTCACCCCAGAGCGATCAATCTTTCCTTTCCATCCTGTAGCCAATAACCCAATCAGTGGCTGGCTTCCAGCACTGGGTCAATGGGGAATAGGGTGACACGCAACCACAGCATCCAATCCCCATGGACCCTGCCATCCATTCATCCTCTCTCTCACACGCTCTCTCACTCTCCCTTCCTCTATTGATCTGCCTCTCTCTCTGTTTCTCTTCATCTAACTGTGAGCTTTCTCTCCATCCCGCTGTCCAGCCCTGCGGTCAGCTGGCACGCATCCCTCCCGCCCTTTGTATTCCCCGCTTCACATGTCGTCAACCGGAGCACTGACCTCACTCTTCCTAAAAGTGTCAGTCAGCAGAACTTTCTCTCTGCCTTTCTCCCTCTCTTTCTTCCCCTCTTCCTTCCCCTCTTCCCCTCTTTCTTCCCCTTTCTCCCTCTTTCTTCCCCTCTCTCCCTCTTTCTTCCCCTCTCTCCCTCTCTCTCTCTTTCTTCCCCTCTCTCCCTCTCTCTCTCCTCCGTCTTCACCAGTCAGTTCCTTCTTCCTCTGGTTCCTGCTCTGGCTGAAGGTCGGGCCCCTGCAAGCCCTGCTTCACCGGAGTGTGAAAATCCTACTAACTACTCAGACTTCAATCTAGGATTTAGTCCACACACACGTGCACAGACACCTACACACACGCACACTATCTTTGATTGTGTTTCAAAGGGTTGAATGAATCTGGGTGAGAGCAAATTGCATAAATAAAGCATGTGGACATAACAGACGAGAGAGAGAGATATGAAAGGCCAAACCTCGTTTCTCTGGAATGCAATACTGATGTCATTTACCCCACATCAATATTTCACAGTGTAACTTGAGGGAGGAGGGGTGGAGAGGGGAGGGAGGAGGGGTGGAGAGGGGAGGGAGGAGGGGTGAAGAGGGGAGGGAGGAGGGGCGGAAAAGGGGAGGGAGGAGGGGTGGAGAGGGGAGGGAAGAGAGGTGGAGAGGGGAGGGAAGAGAGGTGGAGAGGGGAGGGAGGAGGGGTGGAGAGGGGAGGGAAGAGAGGTGGAGAGGGGAGGGAGGAGGGGTGGAGAGGGGAGGGAAGAGAGGTGGAGAGGGGAGGGAGGAGGGGTGGAGAGGGGAGGGAAGAGAGGTGGAGAGGGGAGGGAGGAGGGGTGGAGAGGGGAGGGAAGAGAGGTGGAGAGGGGAGGGAGGAGGGGTGGAGAGGGGAGGGAAGAGAGGTGGAGAGGGGAGGGAAGAGAGGTGGAGAGGGGAGGGAGGAGGGGTGGAGAGGTGTAAAGAAGGGAAGGAGAGAAGATAAAAAGAGAACGGCTAGCTAGGGAAGAGGGGAGAGGAGGTGGGGAGGGTGAGGAGGGGAGGAAGAGAGAGATATTAGAGGTGGAGAGGGGAGGGAAGAGAGGTGGAGGGGGAAGGGGAAGGTAATAACTGGATTTATTTTCAGATACAGGGGCGTATTCGGAAGTCAATGGAAAATATTTAGATAAATATGTTCATGTTTATGTCTGTGGCCTCCGTGGCCAAACTGATCCTGTGCAAAGCTTAGACACACACACACATACACACAAACACACACAGACACACACACACAAACACAGACACACACACACAGACATACACACTCCGTCTCTAAATACTATTGACATAACAGTAAAGTGCTAAACAGCAACCAAACACACACACGCACACACCGTCTGCGAGAAAGGGAGGGCTCATGCTAATGACTCCATCCCACTTCATCATGACTAATACGTCTCTGCTTAAGAGAACCAAAACAATGAGTGCATCACAAATCCACCGTAGGACCAACCATATGCTACAGTACGCTGAAGGATGTAGGATGAAGGCTGTACAGTGAAGCCCTTCTAGGCATACTTGTTACACCAAGTAGACAGTATTCTTCCCCCTCCTTGAAGAGTGTGTACTTCAGTCACTGTGTGTGTGTGTGTGTGTGTACGTGTGTGTCTGTACGTGTGTCTCTGCGGCACCCACACTCTCAAGCTAATTGATTGGTGAATATGCCGGCGGAGCCAAACTAATGCGCTCCCTTCTGAAAGCTTTTCTAATGAAACATTTATAAGCTGCTAATAGCTATTACACTGACAACACAATCACTAACACTCCAGGCTACGCCTGCTTGGCAGTACAGAGACAGAGAGTCTTCAGACTGGGCAGCAGTGAGGGGTGCAAAGAGGTCTTTCTCACCCAAAAACCCTTCAGGCTGGGGGGCGGCTCCTAGTGGGAGAAGTGACATGGATGAAAGAAAAGCAATCTCAAAAATCTTTATTTAAAAAAAGAAAAAAATCAGGAGGTGCAGAATGTATGTTTCATAAACGTTTGGGGGAGGTTTAATGTATCATCTCATTATTTTACATTAACGATTCCATCTTGAGATACAGGGGCTGTACTTGTGATACTGTGACGACAATGTGACATTGTCTGTTTGGTATTCCTTCCAAGGGATGCATGCATTATCTGATTGTCCCCAAAGGTTGTAATAATTCAACATTCAACAAACGGCTTGTTGCTTCATTGATCTGCATGCACGGGCTCCTGAACGTATCAGGGCTGGTAATTAAACGCTACATCATGGTTTGTGTGATGTATGATTTCTGGTATTTTCTCTTGATTCCTCTCATGCATCATCGTTTCTGTGGCGGGGGGAGGGGGGGGGGGGGGGGTAGAGGTGTCGTCGCCGGGCTGGAATAACATATGGATCCTACTGTGATGTCATTGGAAGATAAGACGCTGAATTTGTCATGGAGAAACATGCAGCTTCTCACTCAATTAATACCCCCCCTCCCCCCCTTCCACCATATGACTCGTCATGGACAAATGGAACACTACAGCAGATGGGTCGGGAAGGGGGGTTGGCCCCTCCCCCTGTAGGGTAGTTTCTGATTGGACGCCTCTAATGAGAATGGCCAATGACAGCGCAGCATGCTGTGGGGTTGATCCACCTCGTCCCTGTAGTTGCCCGCACCGCGACCATACCACGACCGCCAAGAGGCTGTGAAGGCACTCCTTTAGACCAATCAGGGTGCTCGATATTGGAGGAATCCCAATCCGAGCCAATCGGGTGATGTAATACTGGGCTCGGGGGTCGTGGGGGGTTAACTGACAGGGAGGATGGTGGTCAACACGTTGGGCACGATGACAGAGATCGGCCCCCGACTGGCCTGGATCCCAGTCCATCGGCATGAATTAGCCCTGGAGCGGATGGCGATTGGTTGATTGGATGGACCTGTTGCCGAGCGGATCCCGCGGAGTGCGGACGCTCTGATTGGTGGGTCTTACCACAACGGATATCCTGACGCGTTTGGGTGGCCTCCTGACCCCAGGGGACTCTGGGATGTCGACCGTGTGGTTCTTCCATTGGTTGAAAACAAGAGCAGGCGGTAAGACGAGGTCACATCCGCGCTGGGCTAACGCTAATGCTAGCGCTAATGCTAGCGTCTCCAACCCAACGCCACCTCCTCCACCCAACCCCACCCCACCCATAGGAGCTAAGGGAAACAAAAGCTGTCGTTTAGAGAGACTGGAGGAAGGAACTTCCTGTCTGGACAGGAAGTGCTTGTGTACAAGTGGGCACTGGGGTTAGAATTAGGAGCATGTGTGAACGGAAGACAGGGAGTGTATGGGTGAGGTAGAGATATTGTGTGTGTATGTTTGTGTTTGTATGTATATATGAGTGTGTGTGCGTGTGTATATATGAGTGTGTGTGTGTGTGTGTACCAGGTGTTTTACCTCCACAACTTCGGTCTCAGGGTTGACACAGAAGAGACTCTTTAAGGCAATGCCAGAGCTGTCCTGGGGGCCTGAGAGAGAGAGAGAGAGAGAGAGAGAGAGAGAGACAGAGAGAGAGAGAGAGAGGAGAGAAAGAGAGATACATAGAAAGGTGGAGAGAGAGAGAGAGAGAGAGAGAGAGAGAGAGGAGAGAAAGAGAGAGAGAGAGAGAGAGGAGAGACATAGAAAGGTGGAGAGAGAGAGAGAGGAGAGAGAGACATAGAAAGGTGGAGAGAGAGAGAGCAAAAGGGAAAGAGAGACAGAGAGGGAAAGCAGGAGGGAGAGAGAGATTGTGAGACAAAAACAGAGAGTGCATGTGTGTGTGTGTGTATGTGTGTGCGTGTGGGTGTGTGTGTGTGTGTGAACTCACTGGTGGGCATGGGGATCTCAGTGGGACGGTCCACCACTGAGGGCCTCTTCAGAGCAGGCTTCAGGGGCTTCTGGGAAGGGGTGCGGACAGGGCTGAAGGTAGACTCCTCCGTGGAGATCTGCACACACACACACATCTTAAAACCACACACACACATCTTAAAACCACACACACACATCTTAAAACCACACATTCTCCCACTCTCTTTCACAAGTTGATTAGATCTGTCATCACTCCAGTGGGATTCTGTATCTTGACAAAGATTCTGGTCCTGTACAGCCAGCCAGCCAGCCAGCTAGCCAGCCAGCCACTAAGAAACGCAGAGGTGATTAAGAAAGAGAGAGGGAGAGAGAGAGATGAAGGGATGAAAAGGGAGAACGAAAGGATGGGAGTCATCTAATGAAAACAGACAGAAGAGAGGACAGACGGAATACAGAAAGTGAGAGATAAGCAAGAGAACCAAGTTGTGAAATGAACACTGAACCAGAAGGACTGAGGGAAGACCTTAGAGGAAGACCTTAGAGGAAGCCGAGGGAGGGGGAAGACCTTAGAGGAAGCCGAGGCAGGGGGAGGAGGAGGGGGGGGGGAGCAGGAGGAGGAGGAGGGGGGGGGGGGGGCAGGAGGAGGGGGGGGAGCAGGAGGAGGAGGGGGGGGGGGGGGGGGCAGGAGGAGGGGGGGGGAGCAGGAGGAGGGGGGGGGTAGGGGGAGCAGGAGGAGGAGGGGGGGGGGGGGGGGCAGAAGGAGGGGGGGGAGCAGGAGGAGGGGGGGTAGGGGGAGCAGGAGGAGGGGGGGTAGGGGGAGCAGGAGGAGGGGGGGGTAGGGGGAGCAGGAGGAGGGGAAGAAAGTAGCAGGAAGAGAGAGGGAAAGAGAGCGAGAGCTGAGCAAGCTAAAAGACCACGTGTGATGAATAGCTAGATATCTGAAGCATGGCGTTCTGGGGCTTGGGGAGAGGTTGAGGCGGACAAATCACTGGTTCTCCTCTAGTACCCCCCTCCCCCTCCCCACGCCTCCCCACGCCTCCCCCTCCTCCTCCCCCACCCCACACCTCCCTCCTGTGCTATGACTGAGTAGTTGTTTCCTGAGGCTAGGTGCGGAGGCGGGCGCACTGAGGAGGGTGTGTGTGTGTGTGTGTGTGTGTGTGTGTGTGTGTGGGGGGGGGGGGGGGCGGAATCAGTATTCTGAGCACTGCAGTGCAAACCCCGAAAACAAAGTTAGGCATCGTCTAACTGCTTCTAGAAGCTCGTGTGGAGCTGGCTGCCTGTCTGTGGGCTGTCCACCAGCCACAGGCAAGAGATCTGCACTGACATCTCACTGCTGAACATGTGGACCGTGTCTGCACCATTGTATACCTTTGTCCGTGTGTGTGTACGCATGCTTGTGTGTGTGTGTACGCATGCTTGTGTGTGTGTGTGTACGCATGCTTGTGTGTGTGTGTGTACGCATGCTTGTGTGTGTGTGTACGCATGCTTGTGTGTGTGTGTACGCATGCTTGTGTGTGTGTGTGTACAGAGAATTGAGCCTGAACACATGTGTGTAAAGTGTGTGTTTGGGTGTGTGCGTATAGTGTGTTTATGTACTGTGTGCATGTGCAGCGTGTGTGTAAAGAGTGTGTGTACCATGCCTATGTGTAATGTACAGTGGGGGTACAGTGTATGTACGTGCAGGTTGTGTGCGTGCTGTGTGTGTGTGCGTGCATTGTGCGTGCTGTGTGTGTGTGTGCGTGCATTGTGTGTGCGTGCAGTGTGTGCGTGCAGTGTGTGTGCAGTGTGTGTGTGCAGTGTGTATGCAGTGTGTGCGTGCAGTGTGTGTGCAGTGTGTGTGCAGTGTGCGTGCAGTGTGTGCGTGCAGTGTGTGTGCAGTGTGCGTGCAGTGTGTGTGCAGTGTGTGTGCAGTGTGTGTGCAGTGTGTTCTGACCTGGAAGCGGACCTCCTGGTTGACCTTCTGGCTGCCGTCCTCGCTGCCCGCTTGCGACACCACGGAGTGGCGTCTCTTCTTCTCCGCCAGCGCCCTCTCCCTCAGGAACTCCAGTCGCCGGGGGCGACCCAGCTGCTCGGCCAGCAGGGCCTGGAGCTGTGCGCGCTCGATGGACCCCAGCAGGATCATGGACTCTGAGAGGGAGGTGGGAGTTGTAGTTTTATCATTCGCAGCTGCGCGGAGAGTTGCACTGTCTGCCATTTCTGGAATGGGTCGTCGTTTCAGATTTGATAACAATTAAAACAGTTCAGATGATGATGGTGTTGGGAACCGAGGTGGGAATGATGAAGGGAAATAGAGAGGGGAGGGAGGGATGGGGCATGAAGGAAAGAGAGGATCAGAGAGGGGAGAGCCAGCGAGATTAGAAGACAACCCCACTGGAGAGACGATGATCTGAACCACAGATGAGACCAGAGATGATGGAAGAGAGGAGGAAAACAAGATGGGCCAAGAGGATCAGAGAGAGAGAGAGAGAGAGAGAGAGAGAGAGAGAGAGAGAGAGAGACAGAGAGAGAGAGAGGGGGGGGTGCAGGCAGAGATTGTGTGGACTGCTAGATTCTTAACACATGCAGCAGCACAGCAGAACAGAGGAGGGAGTTACATAACATCAAAAGGAAAAGAACATGCATGAGAAAGAGACAAAGAAGGAGAGGCAGGTGAAAAAGGTAGAGTGCTCGAGAGAGAGATAGAGACAAACAGAGAGTGAGAGAGAGAGAGCGATTGAGCGAGAGAGAGAGAGAGAGAGAGAGAGAGAGAGAGAGAGAGAGAGAGAGAGTTTGTTTGTTTGTTTGAAATAATTGCCTTTGTGACAGAGTCTGTTGATTATGTATTTGGTTAAATGGCCCAGCTAATTGTCTTGGCATCGTTGCATAATCAGCCAGCAGAGTCAAGTCTTTCTGGGAAGTTCACTTGAAAGACCGGGACAGTTCAACTACCGACAGGAAGCATTCTGTGTCCATGCACATGGGTGTTAATGTTTGCCAGCCTGTGTCTGAGTTTGTGTGTTTGCATGTTTATGAGTGTGTGTGTGAGAGTTTTTATAACAGTGTGTGTGAGTGTCTGTGAGAGTGTGTGTGTGTGTGTGTGAGCGTGTTTGTGCTTCAGACTGTACGTGTGAACGTGTGTCTCTGGGAATGTGTGTGTCCACTGGTGTGTGTTTGAGCGTGTGTGTGAGCGTGTGTGTGTGTGTGTGTCACCTGCAGACTCCAGCAGAGCCAGGGTCTTGAGCTGTCCAGCGAGCAGCACATCATGCAGGTCTCTGTAGCAGCTGTTGAGGGTGATGAACCTCACATCCCTCACCATGATGTCTTCCACACGGATGTTATACTTCCTGGGAGGGAGGGGGGGGGAGGGGGGGGGGGGGAGAGGTGAAGAGGAGAGAGGAGAAGACATGTGTGTTTAAACCACCTGTACATAGAGGTTATCACCAAAAAAAACATTTCAAAGCAGAGGAGAAACAATGTACAGATACTTTTCCCTCCTGAACATTTCAATTTCCTGGTCAGGTCCGGTATGAGGTGACTTTGGAGGGGGGGGTCATTCTTAACATTCCGGGGGGGGGGGGGGGGGGGGGGGGTCATTCTCAACATTCCAGAGCTGACTGGTCATTCCCAAACGGATGCTGACTAGCCTGTCAGGGCGGCAGTGTGGCCGGGAGGTGACATTGTGTGAGCATATACAACATCAGCAGGTTCCCTCCCTCCCCTCCTCTCTCTCTCCCTCCCCCCTCTCCCCCTCTCTCACACGCACACACGCACACACACACACGTGCCTGGCGGCTATAAACAGACAAGCTTCCTTCCTGTCAGCGGGTGCCAACCTCCGACACGACAGCGGCGGCCATTTCCGCTGCCAAGCCCTGGCCTACCATGCCAGGGAGGCAGGTGGGGGCCAGCTCTCTGCCCTCTCAGCACTGTGGAGGCCCAGGAACCCCCTCTGCAACAGGCACAGAGCCAACACACAACCCCTCTGTACACATCTGGACCCTAAACCCAACCACCACCCTGTGGGAGTCCAAGGCAGTAAACTGTCTCATTACTAAATACCTGTAGACCTGATGGGCCGGAACCACATTCCCCAGAACAACCTGTCTGACTTTGTTGATTTGGAGCTGTCAATCACTTGCCCTTTTAAGGAGTACATGCACAGATGGACACAAACACACACACACACACGTCTATGATGTTACATGATTGTTCCCCTGCATCAGTTCACTTTTCTACTGGAGGGATGAAGCAACACGCATAAGAGGACAGAAGAGAAGGATGGATGGACCGAAGGTGAGTTGAGGGTAAGTATGACAGTCATGAAGACTGAGGGTATTTCTGTATTCATATTATGTTAAGTGTGTGAGTGTGCACCGTGTGTGCAGGTGCGTGTGTACACGTTATGTATGCATGAGAGAGAGTGTGTGAAGGAGGTGTTTCACAGATTGGGACCTGGTCGTGTGTTAGTACAGGAGAGGTCATGAGTGACAACGAGACAGACAGCTTGTACTGGCTCATATCTCCCAGAGAACGGCTGTGCTGTGGGAACTAGTGTCAGGGGTGTGTGTGTGTGTGTGTGTGTGTGTGTGTGTGGAGTTATACAAGTGTTCTTATGGTTAAATGTGAGTAGGAGGCGAATGGAAGGGCTCCAGACTGAATTGAAACACTAACAGCTTGGGGGCGACAGCTCCAGCACTGTCCTCTTTCAACTCTTCATCCTCCTTCTCCTCTTCCTCCGCTCCTGTGATCTAACCTCCACTGTACACACACACACCACACACACACACACTGGTGGACCCGACATGGGCACACAAGCACACACACAAGCACACATTCTCACTTACATCTGAGAATACAGACCAGACTTGCACACGCACACACACACTAACTCACAGCAGTGAAATCGAAGCATGGCGGGTGGTGTTACACAGAGAGAGAGAGGTGTAGGGAACGATGGACAGAGAGAGAGAGAGAGAGAGAGAGAGAGAGACAGAGAGAGAGAGGGAGGGAGGGAGTGAATAGAAGAGAGCGGGGGAGTGAGTGAGAGTGAAGGGGTGAGTGAAGGGGGGACACACACACACTCTTTCCCACACACACACAGAGCTAGAGTGTTTGTAAGTACGTAGAACCAAAGGTTGTATAACTGGGTAGTTCCGTATAAACCACAGGTAAATGAGGAATTATGCAGGAGCTCAGCGGAAACCTACACAGATCAAAGTGTCTAATGACACCCACACCAACACACACCCACACACACCCACACACACCCACACACAGAGGAGAATGAAGAGGGGATCGAAAGGCCAGGTGGATAATGAGAGGAAAGCAGGACAAAAAGAGATAGAGCTAAAGAGAGCAACAGATAAGGAAGAGATGAGGGTTGGTTGTAATGGTCATGTAGAAACACTGTAGATAAGGTGGACAGATGCAGATAGAGTCACTTGAAAAGAGAGGAGGAAGAGAGACACAGAGACAGAGAGAAAGAGACAGGGAGAGACAGAGAGAAAGAGAGAGAGAGCAACTGAATGAGATACTTAAAGCCAGAAGAAATAGAGGGAACAAAGACTTCTTTCAGTAAAACGCCCTTTTTACTTATTCTATTCAGTTATACACATCGGAGAGAGAGACAGACAGACAGAGAGCGAGAGAGACAGAGAGAGAGAGCGAGACAGAGAGGCAGAGACAGAGCGTGAGACAGACAGAGAGACAGAGAGCGAGAGAGACAGAGAGAGACAGACAGAGAGTGAGAGCGAGAGACTGGCTGCATGAGGTATGGAGGTGGACTCACTCTTGGTGGCCCCAGCCCAGCTCAGGCAGGTAGGGCAGCTTCTTGATCCTGATGATGGAGTCGTACAGCGAGGGCTGCAGGGACTGGGCCACTGCGTTGGCCAGGATCACAGCGATCATCACGGGCAGGATGTGTGAGATCTGACCCGTCAGCTCAAACACGATGACCGCCGTGGACACGGTGTGAGTGACAGCACCGGACAGAGCGGCCGCTCCTGGGGGGGGGGGGGGGGGGGGGGGAGAGGGGGGGAGGGAGGGAGGAGAGGGAGGGAGGGAGGGAGGAGAGGGGGGGAGGGAGGAGAGGGGGGAGGGAGGAGAGGGGACGGGGGGGAGGAGAGGGGACGGGGGGGAGGAGAGGGGGGAGGGACGGAGGGAGGGAGGAGAAGGGGGGAGGGAGGGAGGAGAGGGGGGGGGGAGGAGAGGGGGGAGGGACGGAGGGAGGGAGGGGGGGAGGAGAGGGGGGAGGGACGGAGGGAGGGAGGGGGGGGAGGAGGGAGGGAGGGGGGAGAAGGGGGAGGTCATTGTACTGTAGTTGTTACATTAACACCCAATCATAAACAACGGCCTTGATATGATGACCTTCGTCTGAAGTTGGTGCTTTGGCCTTGAGTCCTAAATCAAGCCAAAGATTTAAACCAGATGATTGAAACCTTTACGTGCATAAACCTCTGAATGGCTAGGGGGAAAAAAAGATATGCTTAAATATGTTGCATTGTTGATGTGTGGAGGTAACAACAGGAGGGGAGGAGAGGAGGAGAGGAGGAGGGGAGGAGGGGAGAAGAGAGGGAGGAGGGGTGGTGGGGGGGAGGAGGGGGGAGGGGAGGAGGAGGGGGGGGAGGGAGGAGAGGGTGAGGGGGGGAGGGGAGGAGGAGAGGAGGAGGGGGGGAGGAGGAGGAGGGGGAGGGGGGGAGGGGGAGGAGAGGGTGAGGGGGGAGGGGAGGAGGAGGAGGGGAGGAGGAGGAGGGGAGGAGAGACAAGAAGAGGAAGAGCAGGAGGGATCCACAAAGCGGAGGAGGAGAAATAAGGAGTGGGAGGTTCTGGCAGGAGGACTGATAAGTCCTGACTTCATCAGGAGAGACGAGGGGCGTCTGTAAGACTGGCTCAATCTCCACATACACACACACACACACACGCACACGCTACCACGTCTCAAGGCCAAATAACTCAATTCTGACTCTGATGAAAGAGAAACACAGGCCAGGGGGTATTCCAAATAGCAGGTTATGCAACATAACCAGTTAACCCATCAGCTGATTCATTATGTTGCAGCAACCTACTGGCAATGTTGCTACAACGCTGGGTGTCAGCTGGGGAGTTAACTAACCCGGGTATGTCACATTACCTGCTTTCTAGAATACCCCCCTGTTCAGAGGTGAGTCATCAACAGCATCATCAACAATAACAACAACATCAGCACCACAGAAAAACAGAATGTCACCCACTCTAGACAAGCAACAACAGCATCATCTGCATTACTGTCAACAACCACCCTGTAACCATGCACACAGGGAGCATGAGGAACCCAAACAAACATTTACACGTACTGTCATCGTGATCTCCTTTTGATAGATTCAATTATTTAGTATTATCATGTCAATTAAGTTGTCTGGTGTTGTCAGACTTGTGTGTAACCCAGGCTTGTTGTGTCTAACCCAGGCTTGTTGTGTCTAACCCAGGCCCGTTGTGTCTAACCCAGGCCCGTTGTGTCTAACCCAGGCTTGTTGTGTCTAACCCAGGCTTGTTGTGTCTAAGCCAGTCTTGTTGTGTCTAACCCAGGCCTGTTGTGTCTAACCCAGGCTCGTTGTGTCTAACCCAGGCTTGTTGTGTCTGACCCAGGCTCGTTGTGTCTAACCCAGGCTCGTTGTGTCTGACCCAGGCTCGTTGTGTCTAACCCAGGCTTGTTGTGTCTAACCCCAGGCTTGTTGTGTCTAACCCAGGCCCGTTGTGTTTACGTTGTCTCCTGTGAATGTTTTCTTGTTTTGTGTAGAGCATTCCACTGAGCCATTACAAATACTTAAACATGGCTATCTAGTCAATTAACCTAACCAGGGGTATTTTACCATGAGTATCTGGTAACTTAACATAACCAGGGGTATTTTAACATGAGTATCTGGTAACTTAACATAACCAGGGGTATTTTAACATGAGTATCTGGTAACTTAACATAACCAGGGGTATTTTAACATGAGTATCTGGTAACTTAACATAACCAGGGGTATTTTAACATGAGTATCTGGTAACTTAACATAACCAGGGGTATTTTAACATTAGTATCTGGTAACTTGACCTAACCAGAGACATTCTCACTCTGAGGGATACCGACTTATGTATGAGGTCACATGTATGAGGTCACATGTATGAGGTCACATATATGAGGTCACATATATGAGTTCACATGTATGAGGTCACATATATGAGGTCACATGTATGAGGTCATGTAGACATGTTTCAGAGTGCGTCTCAGGAAACTCACCCACGACAGCATAGCCTCCTGGCACGATGGGGGTAAATGATTCCATCTGTGTTGATGCCATCAGGAAACCAGGCTGCCATGCTTTCTCCAACCAGACGGCCAAATGCTGCCCCTGGACAGCACACACACACACACGTATGATGAAGGGGATCGACTCATACCGTGCGTATCAACATGTGATTTGACCACACACACCCCAACACACACTGTATCTGACTTTAGGAACACACACACACACACACACAGCATCATCTTACCAATCACAAAGACGGGCATGAACGCTCCACAGGGCACAGGGATGGTGGTCGCCAAGGCCGACATCCAGAACTGGAGGACAGGAGAGACACACACTGAAGACACAGCCAGACACAGGAGAGACACACACTGAAGACACAGCCAGACACAGGAGAGACACACACTGAAGACACAGCCAGACACAGGAGAGACACACACTGAAGTCACAGCCAGACACAGGAGAGACACACACCTGAAGACAACAGCCAGACACAGGAGAGAGACACTGAAGGACACAGGAGAGAGACACTGAAGACACAGCCAGACAGGAGAGACACACACTGAAGACACAGCCAGACACAGGAGAGAGACACTGAAGACACAGCCAGATACAGTAGAGACACACACTGAAGACACAGCCAGACACAGGAGGGAGACACTGAAGACACAGCCAGACACAGGAGAGAGACACTGAAGACTAGGGGTGGGAATCTTTTGGTACCTCACGATTCGATTCTTGGGAGCATGATTATTTAGCGTATTTTTAATAATAATAATAATACAAAAAAAAAAATCAATTCATAACAATGACATAAAAAAAAAAGAAAAAAAAAAAGTGAATCGCTACAAGACTGAATTGCGATTAAAATGTGAATCAATTTCCCCCCCCACCCCTACTGATTGACACAGCCAGACACAGGAGAGACACAGAAATACACAGGGAGACACAGCCAGACACAGGGAGCCACAGACACAGGAGAGAGAAGGACACAGCCACAGAGCCAAGGCCCGGTCCTGCTCTTCCCTCAGGCTCAATAATCATTTCTTCTTCTTCTTCTCTTCCTCCGGTGGAGCGTCATTCTTCCAGACACAGGTCCCCACCGGGGTGAGACCAGCCTGTCACACAGGCTCCTCATTTGAGGGAAATAAACCCCTGCAAGGCACCCTGGGTAACGAGCGGGCCGAGCTGATTGGAGGATGAGGTACAGTGATGAAAGAGACTGCTAATTAGTGGAGTACAAAGGGAGAATGTCACTGGTGCCACTGTGAAGGCCTTTGAGTACACACTTCATATGGTACTAGCCAAGAAGGACTTTACAGGCTGACCTCACTTGTGTGCTGGGTCTCACACACACACATCTCCTTCCATATTGAACACGGTCAAGCCAATACACACCTCAACATCCCAAACTACCTCACAAAATGCACACCTTATTTGTGAGCTGACAAACACAAAACTATTGTTGCTTTCCATTTCTAGAGTTTTAGAATTGGTGCGTGTGTGTGTGTGTAACAAACCTGCCTCTCCTCTTCTCCCTTGTTTACAATTCTATCAACCCCAGACCACATTCGCTTAATGTGGTTGTTTCAAATAGACCTTTTAATTACACTCATCTCTGAATCTCAATCCATCCCTCCATCTCTCTCCTCCCTCCCTCCACAGTTGGCAGTAATTAAACCCAGCTGTCGGTGCGAGGTAATAGATCTGCCACAGTAACTCTGCACTGCAGCTTTCACACCTACTACATACACCTTCCATCTATCTCTCTCTCTCTCTCTCTCTATCCCCCTCTCTCTCCCTCTCCCCTTTCTCCCTCCTCCCCTTCTCTCCATCTCTCCCCGTCTCTCTCCCCATGTCCATATCGCTCTCCCCTCCT